>NC_056743.1:467123964-467268964 GCF_019279795.1 Protopterus annectens | reverse complement strand
AAAGCACTAGTAACAGCTTAGAAATAAATAAGTAAATAATAAATAAGCTATGCATCAAATTATTGATAATATTCCAAATAAAATGCGCTTGTGCAAAACACATGTTAAAGACATCATAAAAGACTTGCTGTGTTTCCCTAAGACATTTCTACTGCTCTTCCTGACATGCTACTGAGAAATATTGTTTTTTTCTGCCATTTCTCAATGCTGCGTTTACTTACAGCCTTTGTGAAACAGTTGGAAATGCTCATAGAATCTAGGGTAGAGACAGAGCAGAAGTTTGTACAACTGAAAAACAGTTAATTCAACTGGTTGATACTTTAGTTTCCACTACAAATTGCTACTGTCATTAGAAAATGTTGAGTCAGGAGGATCACCTGGAATCCTTCCTGAAGGTGGACATTGCAAATTGATTCAAGAATTCTGAGAGGTTTATTAACTGTAGTAGGATGCTTTTCAGTTAATGACATTTTGTTTCAAACTGAATGTCAAAAAAGTGTATGTGTGAAACATAATGCAGCAAATAATGTGGTACCTTGTTTGAAATGATAGGACTGATGAAGTTTCAAATGAAATAGTAACTTTTTTTGTGAGGGTAAAATAATTAAAGCAAAGTAGAACTTTTTTAGCTGAAGGGGAATAACCAAAACAAAATATATACAACTATAAAGACACTAAGCAGCTTACGTAAGCAGTCACAGGAATTAAGTTTGTTTCAAGTTGTGTAACATATATATAGGTTATAAGCTCATTTCAGCTACTTACATAAAAGTTTATTTATAACAGAAAAATGCTGATTTGATAGCAGAGCCCAGCACAAAACAAGTCTTGTAACATTTCATCCTTTCTTCTCGGGGTTAAAGGTTGGCATAATAGTTAAGGTGATTGCCTCACAGGCACAAGGTATGGAGTGTGATTCTCACCTTTGAGGGAAATTGTCCAGGATTAAAGAGATCCATATTTGCAGCTAGCCTAGTACTTACCATGAATCTGTGAGCCAGAGTGAAGAAATAAGTAAGCTTTTTCCATTAAATAATAGGTTTAAGGGTAGGTTGCAGAAATAATAAGCAGTTTCCATCATATCTCTCAACCTGTAGACATTGAAAATAGGTATAAAGGCCCTTGAAATGGAAGTATATCTAGCCAAAGATCTGGATATCTAATTGGCATAAAATTTGAATACCAAATATCATATAACTCTACCCACTTCCAGTAGGAATGTAGTATACCACTCAGAAATGTGTACTGTTTGGTTAATTGGCCATACAAATGGTTTTACAACAAAACTTTGAGACAAAAAGATCAAGTATCTATAATAAACAAATGCAGGTAAAAGAAATGTAGGCGCTTGTGTATGGGAGGTTGCAGAATAGCAGGGGTAGAGATTTCCCCATTTCTCACTGCTGTGCAATTCCAGATTTGGTCTACATAATTAGCGTAGTCAGTAGTTGGTGGAGGGGTAATTGCCTTCTTCCATGAAGTGTCATGTGGTATGATTTTCTTGTATACTAGACGGTTTCATAAATCATGATGGCACGATTCAAAAAATTATATCAAAAATAGGTGCAACATGTGCATAGGTAATTCAGGCCAAAAAATAGAGATATTCCTCAAAAATAGTGACAATTGAGAAGTGTTTCAATCAAGATGTCTTTCCGATAACCAGCAGAGAAGCCTTTCTCCCAATGCGACCCTAAGTACAAAATAACAACAAAACCACCAAAGCTTCAAATGATATACTGCAGTAAGTCTTGCATTCAGAAATTTTCTAAGATACCAGCATGCCACATTTCTAGGGGAAAATCCTAACATTCATTACTTCTAAGGAGTATCAGTTGGATAAAACAGAATTCCACCTTCCACAGAAGACAATGACTGATTCAGTAAATACAATATCTTCTTCCAAAGTGTTAGACTTTTAAATCTCCCTCATATTACAAATGCAGTTTGCTTAGCTTCCTCTAAACATAGCTGCATGCTGTTGAATCTTCTTGAGGATATTAACCCTCCATTATACAGCCACTTAGGGATGCTAGGTGACCATACCAAATCAAATTAAGTTTTACTAAAGCATACCCCATTTAAAGTCCAGCCATGGTCTATGGTACATCAGAGTTTTGATTGATACCATATTTAATAATAAAAAGTGCACTACAGAAAAATCTGGTGCTATGTACAAATGCTTACACTACTCTTATTGGCTATGAGAATCAACAGAGAAGTGATGAATGCAATGTTTTGAATGGAGAAAGAAAGGGTTAATAATTAACAAGTGCACTCTGTACACCGGTGACAAATGCAGTTTTTTCAAGTAAGGTACAGATGCATATATTTGCACATAAAAGTTGTCATATAAAGTAGGATACAATCTGAAAGGATGCTGCACTTATTTTATAATTATTTGTAAGTATATTTGTGGTGTAATGTGCAATATACTATTTATGGCAAAGATGCATTATATTCTATGGCTATATGAAGTAAATAGGAGGATGATTTTACAGAAAACTGTGACAAGTGACTGTGATACCCATATGCCTTCTTTCCTAGAGCTTGCAATTGTCTTGATTGGGTATGATAATACACCTAATGAGGACACCTGTTGATTGATATAATGCCTAAATATATAGAAAGCATTTTCAAAATGTTTTATTTTTTACTGGTGCCAATTTTGTTTTTGTTGTCATACATCATAACCATGCACATTGGTTGTCCAAACATTTGGGGTTATCTTAGTTTTGTGTGTGTGTGTGTGTGTGTGTGTGTGTGTGTGTGTGTGTGTGTGTGTGTGTGTGTGTGTGTGTGTGTGTTTGTGTTCACCCCAAGGAATGGGGTCCTACCATAAGCACTCATGGGATCACTGGACACTGTAGCTGCAGTCCCAATACAGTGCAATCTAGGCAGGGAGGAAGTCAATTTAGTGGCTTTTAAGTGATTTACTGCAACAGACGACTGATTTCACCTATCTTTAAAAAAAATTAATAGTGGAAGTACAGGCTGAAATGACAGGAAACTGCAAACAGTGCCTCTTACAAATCGATTTCACGTAATATAGGCAGGGCCTAATACATGCAGACATACATTTTCAATTTAATCTTCAAAACATTCTAAATGTGCAGAGATAACAGAACAAGCTCAATAAAACAAAAATCAAAACCATTTTTCATTAAAACTGAATGCTTTAACAACTATAGTCTTTAAGCAATTAATAGATAAAGCAAAGGCTTAAACTGCATTCTGAATTAAGGACATTACATGGACATGCTCTCAAGCTATAATAACTCAAATTTTATGACACAAAACTTGCCACTCTGGGAATAAATTTATGATACTTTTAATACCTTATAGGGTTTTCATTACTGTAATAAGAAATCATCAAAAATATTAGTAATGCTAATAATAAATGCTTATTTCAGCCATATTTGGTAGAATTTTTTTTATAACTGTCAAACTAAAGAAGTCGACATTTTAAGGAGTTTGTGAATTTATTTTCCAAGGAAGAATTCACTGACACCTTTGCATTTTAACATTATGATAAATCAATGGTGCTGGAAAGTGAGTGCAAGTTTTATTAACTTTAATAGCCTTCAAGTGATTGATTCTTAAATACTGGAAAGATATAAATAACACACAAGAACAAGCAGGAGCCATGCAGGCCACCTTCCTGTCTGCTGTGTCTGATCAGTACATTTTCTCATTGTTTCAGATTCAGTCACTCATATATTCCAGTAAGTAATTGATCTAAATGTGGTATCCATAGACCTCTATAAAATATATTTTATGGAATTTAACCTCTATATGTTTCTGTTGAAATGGTATGCAGTTCCTTACCCCAATTTGCTATTATATATGTGCCAGTGTTCATGGTAAATGTAATGTTTCCTCACTGTGTTACTGGTTACCTATGCCAGAGGCATATGCGACTATTACTTTTGTTTCTATATGCTATTCAGACCTTTCTCCATCAGTGCATAGCACCCCAGCTTGACAACTCTGTCAGCTAGGTAAGTAGCCTTTATATATACATCGTTGATATTCCCCTCTCAATGTCCTGTTTCACATATATGAGGTTTCTTTTCTAAGCAAAAGCAACTAACCAGTCGTATTTATTGGAATTAATTTAGATTGATCACACTATATGGAATACTTGATTTAAAGATATAGCACAGCTCATAAAGGGCATCCAAATGAAATCTATCCTTCTATGTCCATTCTTGTTCTTTTCTCTGCCTGTTTCGCATGTTCCTACAATTTCTTCCTATGGTGCCAATATAAGCATCCTTCATGTTTGATATATGGTGTCAAGTTTCACCTAATGTTCATGTAATAATCTAATTCAGTCTTATGTTATTCCAGTGCCTGGATCATGGCTGCAAAGGTTCTAGTTCAAGTCCTTCAATCCATGTGTCAAAATAAAATAAATAAATAATCCTCAAAATCATGTTCTGGGAAAGTAGGTCACTCAGTATGCATAGTATTCCTGTCAGCTATAAAGATGTGGCAGTTCATGTGTTTCTGGTGTTTCTGTTACCATTCAAGATTACATGTAGTTCCTATTACATTGCTTTGTCTATTGGAGTTAGGTAAGCTTTATATTTCTTCTTAACATCCATGTTAGATTCCTGGCCCTGTGCTAGAGACAGATGAATTCCTAATTCCTCCTGAGACAATCCGTGTTGAACTAATGCCTTGAGTGCAAAAGGAAGCTGGTTTTGGAGGTCAAGGGTAAGTGACTGGCCCTAGCATGTCCATCCATGGGAAATGTGGCGCTTTATTCACTGCATTAGTGACCATTGTAAGCTGCAGCAGGAATGGTTAAGTCATTTTTGTACCAAATTCCTGATGCGTAGATTATGGCTAATTTTCCAGTTCTACCCATCTCTCATCTTGGATTAAAAATGGAGCATACAGCTCTCACCTTTGGGAATGAATATGTCAGATGATCAGTTGTGAGGATAGGTCTAAGGGTCAGCAGTGGACTGGGAACAAAAAAAAAACATTTTAGTCTATGAGACTGCTAACTCCTCTGGTTACAGTAAAATCAGCACCTTCACATTATTCTCTTTATAAAAGTATTATATGCAATGTCTTCTTACTGTATGAATTAGTTAAATTCGCTAAACTATTTATTTCCCCTTGCTCATATGAAATTTACATACCCTCTTCGAGAGACTGGACAATCATCCATAAATCAAAACAATATTTTTTTTCAACTTGTCACTAAGGCCCATATAAGACAATTTAAATCTGTTATGACCTAGAATCACCTAATATCAGAACATAGTACTTACTTTCAAAAATTTCTGACCAATAGTCTCCATTATAAAATAAAGTGCTGAGCTTTCATTAGCGTCATTTACTATGTAATCATCTTATCAATATGATATTATTTTCAGGTTCTTATTTCCTGTTGACATACTGATTGAGAACTTTGCACTGACCTACACCTTATCCTTCATGTCACAGAATAGACTCATTTCTGTTTTTTTGTTTATTTTTTTGTATAGTCTCACAGAAATGTCCCAGTAATGCCCCATTATTAAAAAAATCACTCTACCAACATCTCTCCTCTCATTGGCTATGCCCTTGCACCATCCCCAATTCCTCAGTCACCTGATTACTAACCTGACTCATCTCTCAGATACCCACACTCTTCTTCACTCTCCCTATTATGCACTCACCCTTAATCACAGCACAGTGTGCCTCACCCTGCCTCACATGGTGTAAATGCAGATTATCATTATCTGTCTGATCTATTGAATACCTGCCAAGCACCCGACTCTTCCACACAATGTTGCTATACATTGTCTATGTTACTGTGTCACTTCTGACTCCTATATTATTCTATTGTGTATTGTTAAATGCTGTTATTACTCTTGTATATTGTTAAATGCTGTTATTAACTCTCTAAATAATCTCTTTGTTAAGTATATTGTTTTTGGAGCTGTTCTCCCTGGGCCTCCACTGAAAATGGGCTCATCTCAGCCCAGTGGACTTTCCTGGTTAACAAAAGCAAATAAAAATAAATAAATAAGAATGTCCACTGCTTCACTTTAGAGGCTATCACTGAATAACACATTAGGTGTACATTTATACTGTGTAGGTTATGCAACAAATTTATGAATTCTCTGTGTGGTACTTGACTTGCACAGTGGAGGAGCAAATAGTGTTGTCACCTCAAAGAAAGAGATTCTCTAGTTCTATTCTCAACTGGGGTGCCATCTCTACATAGTCTGCATATGTGTGTGGTGCACTGCTGGAGAGAGGCAGCTCCTTTCTGTCTGTACCCTGACCCAGTGACAAGTGGCATTGCTGTATCGTTATGTTTAGCTGGGATTCTGACTTAGAGGTGTTCAGTCATAACCCCACAGATGATAGCTTCACACCCTTGGCTCCTAAGCCAAGCACACACACCATATGTCTGAATTTGAGGTTGTCTCATACTGAGCAAGATTATTATCACACCAGTACATCATCCATAGGGTAAAACTAACCTGTCTCATGACTGTCTAATCCCAGCTTTTAAACTAGCTATTATCTACTAGCCTCTTATGTACTATACAGCATGGATTCTGCCCCAATCACAGCACCACAACTGCCCTCCTACATTTTACCAACACCATCAACCAAAACAGAAATAATGGAAACATGGTATCCTCCATTTTCATGAACTAGTCCAAAGCATTTGGTACTGTTTCCCATCAGAAACTTCTTGATGACCTATCCACTTTAAATCTTAGCCACTCATCACTGGGGTTTATATCACAACATCGAATGAGAAAACATCGAAGTGACTTCATCAAATATCACAACATTGAAATGGGGAAAAAAACAAAAAAAAAATATGTGGAGTGTGGATGACAAACAAATTGCGCCATCTGGGGGGGAAGACCCCCTGCACCACCCACACCACCTGCCACTTAAACATACCACTTCGGAGATCACAATTCACTGCACTAAAGTACAGAAATGGAATGTTTCCATTTCCTACACTGTAGCGCGATCACGGAGTTGGTATATTTAAGTAGCAGTGGGTGTAGGGGCGCAACCCCCCACATTGGGGGTGCAGGGGGGTTTGCCCCCCTGCCTACACTCTTAATCTTGCATGTAGCTATTGGGGACTGCCATTGACATTGTTTCGATGTTTTCAGTCTTTGATTAAACCTGTTTGATGTTTTCACATTCCATGTATTCATCATTTGATGTTGTGATATAAACCCTCATCACTGTTGTGGATGCATGGTTACCTAACTGACTGCCAACAAGCTGTCAAAAGGCAACAATAACTCTCATCTCTTCTACCTATTAAAATAGGGGGTTTCCAAGGATCAATTCTAGGTCCTCTTCAGTATTTTCACCAACAGACATCTTCTCCTCTTGCCTCCATCTTTCAATATGTGGATGACTCAACCCTTATCTGTGCTGTCGCTTCTATAAAACAACTTGAAGACATAATGCAACGGTCCTTCTCTGCTGTTGAATCCTGGTTGTCTGACTCTCACCTAATCCTTAAACCATCCAAGACTAATGTGATGCTCTTTTACCCCAGCAAATAATGAGATCCACTTACTACTTTCCAAATTCATTCATCAATAACTCTACGATATCAGCCATTTCACAAGCTAAGTTAAAAGGAGTTCTAACAGACAACTTGAAATTCAACATCCACATATCTCAGTCAATAAGAAAGATACACATTAAACTTGGCTCTCTGTGTAGAATTAAACCTTAACTTACTAACAGGAGACAAGCAAATGCTAGAACTCATTTACTCCCCGACCTGCTATATCCCTCCGTATTCTCACTAACCTAAGGAAAACGTGTCTAGCCAAGCTTGAATCTTGCTACAACAAAACAACATTTGCTAATAATTCTCCACATAGATCTCACCACTACTCCTGCTTCTAGCAACTTGGCTGGTTAGAGCTTCCCAATTACTTACTGTACATTCAACTCTCCACCGCCCATAAAATGGTCCACAAACTTGGTAAGACCCCAGCACTCCAATTTCATCTTCAACCTCATATCAACACATGTGAACTTTGATCCTCAAATAAATCCCAATTACTGGTCTAGAAATCCAACAATAATGCTGGTGACTCCCTTTACCCTAACTTCATCTCCAAAATATGGAATATCATACCACATGATAACTACCGCTGATCCAATACAGTTCAAAAAACTAATTAGAATGTACCTCAGTATCAACTGGCTCTGTCCTTGTACTAGCCCAGGTGAAACCCTACTCCCCCATCCTCCATCACTGCCAACTAATCTTCTGCTAATATACTTCCCTAACTAGATCACTACACTTACTTTACTCACTGTCCTACTTCTTTAATCACTGTATCGACATTTTATCTCTCTACTAAGTAATGTTCTATGCTCCACACAGTGCATTGTTTCAGTTACTTATTTATTTAACTTTCTATCAACTTGTATATATTTAGTTCAGTTTTAATGTATGTAACTTAAGTTAATTTTGTGGTATGTTTAAATAGTTTGTTCACTGTATTTAATTGTCTCTACAGCTTTTCTCCCTGGGACTCCACTGAAAAAGGGTTTTTACCCTGTCCGACTATCCCAGTAAATCATGTTAAATAAATAAGTAAATAAACAAATAAATATTTTCCATGGGTTCACATGGGTTTTCTCTAGGTGCTCTGGTTTCCAAAGTTGTGCAGTAGGTGGATTGTACATGGTAAATCGGCTGTAGGTGTGAGCTTGTATATGTACGCATGGTATGAACGAACAGCCAAGCCTCCTGGTGGTATGAACATTACCTCTAGATAATTGTCACTGTTGAAGTGACACCCTAACCGATTGTGCAAAAATGGGAGAAAGGGGGTTGTGGATTGGTAGATTTTCCCCTGTTCTAGAAATCTAATCAAACTGTGCTATAACTGTACATAGATGTAGGCATTCATTACTAGTGAGAATTATTTTGTATTTTCATGCATGTTTCCAACTGCATCACGCTAAAACTGAAATTATAAGGGCATATTCTGGCTGTACTTTATATAAAAATTAAATATATATATATGGTTCTACCTCACATAACCGAAACACCAAAACACCGACAACGCAATCACCGAAACCACATAACCGACAGTACAAAAACACGAAATTCCACATGCCCGACAACGAAATAACCGACGGTACACAAACACGAAACCTCATACACTTCACACACCACAATCAACAAACAAAACACATTCCCCATCCAAAAACCACATACGCAACACAAGCACACCAAAATCCCTACAAACCCACACTAAACCTCACATACACAACTACCTACAACCCTAACCCAAACCCTAACCCTAGGGACCGTCACTACAGACACTTACGTGGCCGGCTCCCTAACCCTAACTCACTTATCCCGCCCCTAACCCAAACACAATCACTACCGCACACTTACCTGACCCGCTCCCTAACCCTAACTCACTTATCCGCTTCTAACCCAAACACAATCACTACCGCACACTTACCTGACCCGCTCCCTAACCCTAACTCACTTAACCCACCCCTATCCCCACAGACCGTCAATATCCACACTTACCTTACTCGCACCCTAACGTCCGTCACTACCGCATACTTACACAGCCTTTCCCCATGTCGGCATCCTCGGCGTCGGTGCTTTCATTCGTCGGGTCGGTCTTCTCCACTGTCGATCTTCTGGGTCCCGTCGTGTCGGTCTTCTCAGCTTTCGATCTTCTGGTGCTCTCGGTTTTCGTGTCGATGTTCCGGCGTGTCGTTGAAGTGAGCTGGAACCATATATATATATATATATATATATATATATATATATATATATATATATATCTAAGTAGATAACAATCCTGATCTCCTGGTCTCTGGAGCAGAAAATGGGGCAATGAAAAAAGAAAATGGTTTTATAAAAGAAATTCATGTAATAACTAATGTAATGCAGAAGTGGTCACTTAGAAATGGTCATTGTTAACATATGGGAAGAGCTGTTTGAGGATACTTGTCATCAGGCAGATTTAGTTTTAACAATGAATGGGAATTAATGCTTGAACTGGAAGATACTTGGATATAGAAGGAAACATTACTACAATAAATAGCACATGAATCCAAAGGACCTCAAGAAAAATAAAGTTCACAGACGTGGCTTAGTCAGTTGTGTGAATATAATTAGAATTGCTGAGGTACCAGCTCAGCGTTCAACCTTCAACAAAGGCACACTCATTTACGCATGTCTTTCAAACACCCACCCAACCGCGGGGAGGACATGCAGACTCCACACAGAATGCACACTCCAGCCGCGAATCGAATGGGAGAACCTCTTGGTGTGAGGCAACAACGCTACCGCTGCACCAAAATCTTTATCATCCTTGGTCTAGTATATGCTAAATAAAGACAGCTTGACAGTTTTGAGATTGGAAATTTGTATTAGTTTAGTCTTTTTTATTTGATGAGAAAAGACTATTCCAAAATACAAGTGATAAGCTAATGATTTCTGAAAAGAACAGTAAATGTAAGGATTAGTTATGAGTACTTTGACATTTTCTCCTTTTAATGCAGTCTGTTGGTAATCAGCCACATGAAAAAGGAACATAAAGTTTACAGAACATTGGCACTATCATTTTCTGAACAAAGAACATATCATCTCATTTGTTTTACTCTACAAGGAAGAAGAGTTTTAATAAATTAATTAAAAATAAATTAATAAATTAATCTCAAGTAGAAGTCAGCAAATTCAGGTCTATGTATATATGTGTATGTGTGTATAATATATATACACACACATATATATATATATATATATATATATATATATATATATATATATATATATATATATGCACACACACACACACACACATATATATATATATATATATATATATATATATATATATATACATACACACACACACACATGTATATATAAACACAGCAAGAAAATGGTGCTGGGAATGTAAAGAAGAGTGCTCAGAGTAACTAAGTATACAACAAAACACTGTTCCAGAACTTCTCAAGTAAAATAATTTGCTCAAATGCTACTGATAAACCAAATGTATTCCAAAAGTCCCCATACATTACATAAAACACCATGTTAATGATGGAACTACAAACCGGTTTCACCCCTTGGTGTCATCAATGTATATCAGGAAATTAATAAAGCATTGCATTTAGACATATTTCTTTTAAAGATACAGTCCGAATAACAAAGGGTGAAATAATTAATGTGTCTACTGAATACAAACCCATTCAAAGGAAAATAACACCAGACAAAAAAAGAAATGTTACACTGAATACTGATGACCTTACATTTATAACTAATGACTGAGATGGGCAAAAGCAATCTAAAATTCATTTTAACCCCCAAATTTAAATTTATATTCCTATCCAGTTAATGTATTGAAACCTATGTTATACCCAGATCTAAAAATTCTTAAAAGAAATCATAATGTCCAGGCTTATTTAATGCACTCAAATTCACAGGCCACATTTTTTTCTTTTAGTGATAGGATTTTATGCTTAGAGATACTGGATAGACACAAAACAACCACCATATCAATTCCAACAAAAACAAAGAGAAACCAAAACATAGAAAGCTCAAAACACTGAAAACTCATTTGACTGAAACTCAAAACACTGAAAATGCTATATGCCCCTTTCCCCACGATTGTGCGAGTTAGTATATATAGTTAGGATGGGTGTGGGGGGCACAGCCCCCCACATACTTCATACATTTTAAACCCTACACATGGATACTTATAGCTATAATGAATAACTGTTGGAGAAAACAATATTTACATAAACTATGTGGGGGGGCTATGCCCCACACACCCCCATTGTGGGGGCTGTGCCCCCCCACGCACCCCGAACTATATATACTAACTCCAGGATCGCACTACCATGGGGAAAAATGGCATATAGCATTTTCATTGTTTTGAGTTTCAGTCAAATGAGTTTTCAGTATTTTAAGCTTTCTGTCTTATGGTGTCAGTGAAATGAGTTTCTATCAAATGAGCTTTCTATCATTTGATAGGGACCCATATATATATATATATATATATATATATATATATATATATATTATGGCTATCAGCAATCACCTCATTATTACCCTTAGCAATATTTCTCTAGATTATTATAGAAACCACGCATTCAACAAACCAGTACTTGACTGCATGCCTTTTGGAATTTTGATAGTAAACCTATATATATCTATCTATCTATCTATATATATATATATATATATATATATATATATATATATATATATATATATAGATATATATATACATATATATATACATATATATATATATATATATATATATAATTAAGCTTCCAGTTGAATATCTCAAAATGTCAGCTGAATTCACAGCATATCCTATATCCATCCTCATTAAAGGGTCCATCTTAGATGCTTACATCCCAACATTTTGGAGAAAATCTTTTATTATACCTCTACATAAAGGTGGTAACTAAATTCAAATGTCCATCTACTGATCCATTGCCCTTCTGTCACCCATCTCCAAACTCCTTGAACAATGCATCTACTCTAAATTTTTTCACTGCCTTCTAAAAAATCAACTTATTACACCTACATAGCATATTTTCAGATATGATCATAGCACTAACACTGTTATTTTGCCCTTCACCAAAACTGTTAAGAAAGTACAGGGCAATGGCAAAATTGTCTCCTCTCTGTTCCTTGACCTTTCTAAAGGTTTCAACACCATTCCACATCAGCTTCTTATTCAAAAGCGAAATGACCTTGGACTATCCCCTCCATCTGTCAGGTGATTTACTAGCTATCTGTCCAATAGACAGCAAGCAATTAAATGGCTTGAGTCCATCTCTTCTTTCCCCTATATCTCTAATGGGGTTCCCCAAGGCTCTATCCTTGGCCCCTCTTATTTAACATATTTACTAATGACCTGCATACCTCCACAATACTCTGATGATTCAGCAGTCATCTATTTCTGACATTCAACAAATCAACCAAGCTGCATTCACATCCATTGAAATCTGGCTTACAACAATCAATTACTACTCAACCCCTCAAAACTAAACTTATACTTTTCACTCCCAAAACTCTTCCATAAATAAAAGCCAATGTACTGTTCTCTGAAAAAACAACATCAAAGTAGAACTTGTTCCACATTCCAAACTTCTGGGTTTCACAATTGATAAACACCTCAGGTTTGACCTCCATATCCAAAATAGTATTAAGAAAACACACCATAAACTAGGCATCCTCTACCAGGACAAACAGTTCCTAGACCCACCCACAAAACTCACTCTGGCCTCATCCTACCTTCTCTCCACTCTCCTATATGGTTCCCCTGTTCTTACAAATTTGCAAACTAGCCACTTTTGCAAAATACACCACACATCACTACATACCCCTTTGCTCCCTCATTTGACTTGAACTTCCACCATATCTAATCTTCCTTTGACTTAAAATGGCTCACAAGATCATTCATAAACCATTGTCCTGCCCATCTCTCAACACTATCTTCCAAGCCTACATGTCCAGTAGATCTCTTAGGTCAGAAAACAAGCAACTGTTATTCGTGTACCGTGCCAAGATATCTGCTGGAGAAAATCTATACTTCTGCTACATAGCAAAAATCTAGAACACCCTCCCCCTATCTGTCAGATCCAGCCACATACCCTTAGCCTTTAAACACTCACTTAAGAAACATTTGTCTAAATTCTGGACCTGCTCCTGCTCAAAACCAGGTTGACAAGCTCTATACTAAACGACTGTCCTACCTCTTGTCAATTCTACACTCGGTCTTTTCCTTCCTGACTCTACTCTTTCCTCCCAGCTTCACTCTGTAGTTGCAACTCCCTTGTTTTCTTAATTCTTATCCTACAATTCGAACTCGCTTAAATAAGACTTCTTCATGTATTCTCATACCCATCCCTGCTTCTTGGGTGCTCTTACTAGTAATGTCCCATGCATTTCTAATCATAGTGTGCAGTTTCACTTTTGATTGTTCTAGTTTTCCCTGTAAGCCAGATATATAATACTGTATATATTGTACAGCTAATGTGGTAAAACAATGCATTTTGTAACTGTTGTAACTGTTACATGTTGAAGCTTTTCTCACTGGGCCACCACTGAAAATGGGTTCGCTTATGCCCAGCAGACGTTTCTGGTAAACGAATGTCAAATGAATAAATAAATAAATAAATCTGAATTTCAGTTAGATCATGTGATACCATAAGCTATTCAGTTACATTTCAAGTTGAGGAAAACAAATATGTATGTAGTAAGGGCTGTTCAAAAGTCAATTTTCTGTAAAAAAAAAAGAAAGAAACAAATAACTGCTTGTAATAAGGAAATCAGAAAAAACTGTTGAAAACAATGATCGATGATCATTCAAAACTTACATATTCTAAAGAAACTCAAAGACAAAAACCTAATTCTGATTCTCTCTCTCTCTCTATCACAAATGTGCACAAACACATATGTTTCATTCTGATGTGTATTTTTTTGCATATATGTTTCACTGTACTGTTATCAAAAACAAAACAGTTGTTTAGCCACTTTCACTTTACAGATATACAACAAATCTCTGTTAGCCATCAACATATCATGACACTGCAAGGAAAGGATCATAATCTTGCTTGGCCTTCATGATTCTTAACTGGGTAACAATTTCGTACTTCCTTCTGGTTTAGGAATAGCTTCTCTCAGTTGCATTGTTTCACTGACACTCCTGTTCAGATCCTGCCTAACTCAGGGATCTCAAGCTTAGAATATGCATTCTAAATATTTGCAGGGAAATGGATTTAAAACACCTGTAGCTGATTTATATTGCTTTTCTGCCTGCCCTAGCTTTAAAGGCATACTGCACCTTCAGGTCCTCCTTAGGTCAGTAACCACCACTCTGCTGCAGTAGGCATATAAAAATACACTGTTTTTATGTGTGTGTGTGTATATATATATATATATATATATATATATATATATATATATATATATATATATGTGTGTGTGTGTGTGTGTGTGTGTGTGTGTGTGTGTGTGTGTGTGTGTGTGTGTGTGTGTGTGTGTGTGTGTGTGTGTGTGTGTGAGTGTGTATCAGTCTCTATAATTGAAACTTTAGTAGATCGATGGCCTACATTTTGACAAAAAAAGAATCCACATAACAAAAAAATCAACAGTGCAGTGCACATACTCCAAGAAATAAACCTCTGAGCATAAAAATACAAACATATACCCCCTACTGATTAAAAATTCCAACCCGTGAGACACCAAAATATTGACATAAGGGAATAGTACCCAGCATCAGTATTGTGTCAGTCTTGCTTAACTTATTCATAACATCTTGAATCTTACATCTCATTACATTTTACACATTTATATTCTTACATCTAACTATGAACTTAATACATTGGTACACAGTGACATTTCTCTAAATCATTTTTTAAAGCAGCCATATTCTGTTGACCGTATGTATGCTGACATCATTACATCTCAATTAATTTAAGGATTCCCATATACATGCTGATTTTACATGTGTACATATATTTATATATAAAATGCATGTTTATACAAATGTACATATATTAACTTGCATTGAAATAACACTGAATCAAGCATTAGCTTTTTTAATACAGTATGTGAGCCAGCAAATGAAAGCCTGCATTATCACAAGTCACTTGATTGCAAAGAAAAAACATTGTTTTGCAGTTGCATATTTACCAACTAGTAACAGCACTAGAGCTAAACCTTGCAAACTATCTATAATTTTCCAAAAGGAGGCTTTATCAATGATTTCCCCTTAAATATTCTAATTGCAGTATCACAAAAACATGTCTAATGTGAAACATCCACTGTTATGCTATAGTTTACAGCACATATTCAAATAATTTTATTTGGTGTATTTCCAATGGTTTCAGAAGTGGTATTATTATATTTCACTAGGATGTCAGTAGTCATGTTAAACAAACATGGGGGAGCACTTTTTGTCACTCATAACACAAGAAATGTACATTATGCATTTAATTTATGGCTGACTATCTCAGTATATATTTGAATCATATCATTAACGTTCTTACAGAATGAAAATCAAAAATAATAATTTTTTCTCAGGAAAAGCAATATCTTCTGTTATTTTATATGCTGTAGCAAAATGTGTGTTTTGCTTTTCTGAGAGTTACTGAAAACAGGTGAGGAGTTCTTTTTGCTTTGCATTATTGATACTAAAATCACATAAAATGCATTTTAAGGCTGACCTTACAGGGATCATGTTCTAATAATTTTGTTAGGATATCATGAATTCAAGAAATATTGGCATTTGAAGTTAAAGTCAACTTCAGGCCAACATAGCCTTTAGAAATCAACAACCTACAATCTCTACAAAGTGTCCACTTGAAAACTAAAGTGTAGTTTTTGATTCTTATCGAAAAAACACAGAAAGGCTACTATAACAATACATATATAATATTGCTGTTACTTTACTGGAAAAGCTCACTCAGACTCTTGTCATAGACTGCTGCAAGGGGAAGACTAATTTGTTTTAGTTTATATTGCGTTTTTGTAATTTACATCGCTTTATTTCATTTCTCTGTTTTGTATATTGTAATGTATTTTCATTAGACTGCGTTTTAATTGTACTCTGTATTCTACTACATATTTAAACTAGTAAAGAAACCAGAGCTGTCTCTCTTTTGAATCACAGAGAAATTAGAACAGGTTGTTTAAGTTAATTATCTATGATCTGACTGAGTAGATAAGAACTAAACTTGTATTTAAAGGGTAAAATAAAACATTTCAAGGCTCTACTGTAAAACTTCAATAAGACTATTCTCTAGACTGCCATAAGGGCATTTAGTTTGTTTTTGTTTGCATCTCATTCTGTAATTTGTATTGTTTATTTTTTCTGCGTTTTCATTACATTGTGTTTTAGTTGTATTCAGTATTCTATTGCATATCTATGCTTAGAAAGAAAAATGAGCCATCTCTCTTGAGAATCACACAAATTTTAAATTTTCCCCACCCACCTACTCTGTCATAGTTGTACTTTATTCTCACTCTCTCTCTCTAGGTAACTGCCCCTATTGTTAATTTGACCCCATCATTCCTTCCCTTTTCTCTTTCATTGGCTATTGTCAGTAAGCAAAACATTATCATTTTGAAAAGTCACTTCCCCTTAAACTATTAAAATTCATTAGTCCTACCACTGTATAATCTAGAGCCAAAATATTGAGTGCCTACCCCATCCAATCTATCTTGGCCTATTAAAATTAGTAGCTCTCCCCTTAGACTACTTAAGTTGAGTTGCCTCGTTTTTCATATCTAACTGCTCAGTTCCCATTGCAACCCTTATGATATTAACCCACTTTTTCCATCTTACTTTTAAGATCTGCAGCATGGAGTCTAAGGCCACAGATTATTAGAGAACCTCTCATTCTGCCTTTCAGTCGTCATCTTCAAATTAATGCTCCATTTTGCTCCTTCTGAGAGAAGAAGAAGAAAGTATTGATTCCTTACTGGGTCTCATTGGACAGTGATTGCGTCAGATTTTCTAGAGTGGTCTAGTTGTTATTCAAAGTAGCTGCCAGGAAAAGGCTACATCAAGCTTACAGAACCCTGCATTATCTGGGACAAGACTGATCACCATACTTCTCCACTGTCCAAATTTTCACAGAATGTCCAGATTTGTGCCTCATATCTTTGGACTGTTCCTCATAAAATTTGTGATTTTCTGGATTTTTGTGGCAAATCACTGAGGCTAGAATTCACTACATGATGACAGGCATTTGAGTTTCAGACTTCATATCCATCAGAAAATGAATGGTAACACAAGACCCTTTATGCTAGCAACTTTCTAAGTTTATAAGAGCACTATTTAAAATCTGTCCCTATTTTTCGAGTTTTGACCCCCCCTCATTATTTTTAGCTTTGTCCATATTTTTTGTGCTAAGAGGTTGAGAGGTATGATGATCACCAAAGTGCCTATTCCCTACTTCTTATCTTCAGATTAGTCATATGATTTGCTTCTGGTGAAAGAAAAAGCAAAAGGTGCATTGTAACCCAGCAGCATAAAGCTGTGGTGAGGCCAGCACTAGTAGTAGTCAGGTAGTAGCCATTTAGGTGCACTGTCACTAATCATTATTCTTGACAAAGGTAATTCTTTCTTTTTAGTAACTGCCGCTTGATTAGCAACTGTTTAACCAAACTTCAGAATATCTCCCTAAATATGCCATACATAAATCATCAGGGTCTACTTTAGCAGTTTCCCCTCAAGTGTTTGGCAGTGCCTTGTATAGACACAGGCATCTTGTGTTGATATTTTGTAAAAGCACTCTTGAAATGTCACTAATTCCTGGTTGCACACAGGGCAGCTAGTTTGCACAGTGACAAACAATGCCCTAGAGCTGCAAACCATATACTCTTGACATTACTTTATATTCTCATTTCAACCATCATATCAATAAAACAGGGCCTGTTGCCATGGATATGACCTTTTTCACTGTCTCCTTTACCAGCTTGGAGGATATGGGCATACTGACACAAAACAGAAATTGTTTCATGTTTACTGACAACCAGGTAATTCTCAAATAAACTGATAACATCTGTGAGAGGTGTAATTACACAATGTTACCGGAGGCAAAAATATCACATACAGACACACCTAATGTCAATTAGGTTGTCAGTACACATGTGCACCCATCACACGCAGCATGAAGGAGACATATGCTTAGGCACTTAAATGTAGCTTTCCTAATCCCAAAAGACCTACTAGACAAAACAACACATGTTTTTAACAGCCTGAAATGCACTCTTTCAAAACAACACCCACATCAACACAAACAGCCACATCTCATGGAGTCTCTATTTCTAAGCCCACAAGGCAAGCCACTTGCACAACCCAACCTTCTAGTCATTAGAAATTCCATTGTGAGACATACCAATGTCCTTCTCAGCAGGCTAGGTTTGGTGAAAATCAGTGTCAGTTGCATATCAGGGGCCAGGATCCATCATATTATGGGTGCACTCAGGTCACAAGACCACAGTTACCAGTATAACTCATTCATCGTCTGTGTAAATGACTGGAGACATTCCTCTGTAGACTATATGAAGAGAGACATCCTGGAGTTCATGGAATATGTGTCCCAGGCTTGTGTGAGCCTAGTATTGAACAGCACTCTACCTTCTCCAATGATGATGCCACACTACAAACAGAAGATGACTAATGTTAATATTTGGCTTAGTTTCTAGTGTCATTCTAAGAGAGTGCAGTGTTTGTTAGCATGGAAAGAAATGGCCAACAGACCATGCTGCTTTGCCAGGGATGGTCTGCACCTTTCCCAGCTAGGCTTTCGAATATTAACTAAAACAATGTCCTCCCCTTAGTTCCTAAGGAACATAAACAGGAAACATCATGCCCTACAAGCTCTCCTCACCCTAAAGAATGCTGAAATCTGTGCAGTCATTGAGACGTGGTTTAAAGCTGAGGAGATCACCACTGCTGTGCGAAGCTATAATGACTTCCACACATTTAAACCAGCTCCTACACAGGCATGGACGAAAGGTGGAACAGTCTCAGTTTGCATCAGAAATAAATATACCTCAAGGCTGGTCAAGCAGACTGATGCACAAATCACCATAGGCAAAATCCCATACCACTTTCCTGCACGCTACTGGTCTCTCTTTATGAATCAGGAAAGCCATAATACATATTTAAGCATACTGGAAACCCTCACCATCCTACCCAATACTATATTCATAGGCAAATTCCTTACCCCATTGTTAAGCGGAAATCATATATGCAATACCATATGTGCAGGCTGAGAGATTCCTGGATTTTGTAAAAACAAATTAATTGGACCAGATTATCAATATGCAGAGCAGGTGTATAGACACACTAGATTTGGCCCTCACTATTAGGGGAAAGTGCTGAACTCCCCCTAGTGTATTGCCCTCACTCTAGTAGTCAAACCAGAAAACATGTTTTTCAGAAGTAAAAATAAAACTGGAACCCCAGGTAATACTTGAAACTTCAGGGATTACTCTAAGGCTGACTTCCTGCTATTAAGGAATAACCTGGCAAAATGTTAAGACCTCATAAACCCTGAATGCATTGTTGCCTATATGGAACTGTTCACAGAAAACCTAAGCAAGCATGTTAATAGCTCCATAGAGGCAGATGTACCCGGCAGGAATAAGTACACAACTAACTCAGAAAACAAGCCACCCTGGTGGAATCACATCAGTGGTCGGTATAACGGAAGAAATAAAATCATGGCAAAAATTATGAGCTGTAGCATCCACCATGATAAAAGTGCTCACAACAAACTAAACAAGCAACACAGGAGACAAATACAGTCTACCAAAGCCACATTTGAGGTAAATTTGGCCACCCAGGCCAAGGACAATCAAAGGGCAATCTTTAGCTATGTTCACAGTCTCATAGGCAATACACAATTGTGTGCAGAGATCATTGGTAAGGTAGCCACCTATACTGAGCTAGAAGACACAGCAAACCAAACCACAGACAAATTCAGCCCTAACTTTACTCTCTGCCCCCCCCCCCACAGCCTCCTTTCAAGAAAATACCATCAAATATAGCCCCGTCCCAATATCACTAGGGAATGGGTCCTCAATGCTGTTTCTAAGGCCAAGATCACTACACCAATAGGTCCTGATTTTATCCCAGGCTGCCTTCTAGATAGCAAGAAACATGTTGTATCAGACCCTCTGACCACTATTTAACTGTAATCTCCAAACAGACTTCATGCCTGACGAATGAAGAAGGGCAACCATCGTCCCTCTGCACAAAGGTGGGCCATCTTCAGTCTTTGGAAACTACAGTCCCTTAAGTCTCACAAGACCAATATGTAACACCATGGAAAGAATTATCATGGAAATGATTAACAGTGTTATAGGAAACCACCATACATTGGACTCACCTCAATTTGGTTTTGTCAAGTACAGGTCATTCCTACTCAGCCTGTTGGACTTCTTTGAGAAAGTCACCAAAGCAATGGATGAGACAAAACATTTCACACTACCTACCTTTACCTGGCCAAGGAATTTGAAAGAATACCTCACTTGGGCATTGGTGACAGATTCAAAAGGTTAGGTCTTCACCCTTATGTCACACAGTGTTTAGCTAGTTAGGTCAGGGACAGGACACAGGAAGTTAGAATTAAGAAGCCCATCTCAGCAAAGAGGCCAGTCAGTAGCTGGATCCCTCATGGATTGATCCTGGGACAACTCCTTTTTAATATCTACTTAACTGAAGTCAAGGACAATGTCAAAGGCCTTTGGCTTACAAAATGTGTACACAATTACAAATTGGGAGCAGTCATACAATCTCCCACCAACACTAATGTTCCCCAACAAGGACTGTTACAGACAAATAACAGGTGTCAGAGTCATGGACTATAACTAAATGCCAAGAATTGCATAATTGTGCCTTTTGGTTAATTAGGTTCCCTGGGTGACTGTCATATTAACAACACAACCCTAAATGTTGCCCTAATAGTCAGGGACTTAGACACACAGAAACAGTAATCTAACTTATGACCATCATGTGTCTGAAGTAGTAAGGAAATCATTTTGTCTTGTGAACCGTATAAATAAAGGTATTGTATCTACTTCCAAGAAGGTCATTGTTCCACTGTATTTCTCATTCATCAGACCTACCGATGAGTAAAATGCTCCCTTTAGCATGTACTAACCAGGCACATCCAACAGTTGGAACATACACAGATTTTCCTCAGTAAAGGTACAGATTTGCTGTATCCAGGACTCTTTGTAAGCTTCTGAGCCCCCAAGCCTTTCTGTGCTGGAGGGAGAACTTCTAGCTTCTCAGTGGGAGTGGTAAGCATTAGGTAGCCTATCTACCACAAGAGGAGTGGCTCTGGCCCAGGAATTGTAGTTTATTGACCATTTGGGAAGTTGTCCATCTCTTTCAACTTTCTGGTTTAAAAGACCACATCTGCGCTTGTTTCCCATCTTTCCTGTAACTAACCTACTGGAAAGCACTAGAAAGCCTTAAACTGATATAAGCCTTCTAGCTTAAAAGACAGACTTTGGAGTGATTATCAGTTTTCTGTATTTTCTTGCTGTACTTAACTGTTTTCCGCCTAAACGCTGATTTTCCAGCACTTATTGCGATTTAAAAGTTTTTTTTCACATATTGTACTTATTTGACTGCCTGCACTTTTAAAAAGTTGTTTTTGTTTAAATAAATTGTTTAACTGTTGTAGGCTACACACTAAAGTGTGATAGCCTTTTCTGATCACTTGTAGTCATTTAAAGCTGTTTTAAGTGTACTTGTTACTGTTTTTACCTTATCTTTTCAAAATAAATAAATAAATAAATACATTTCTTGTTTCCTGCCTTTCTAAGCTAGTATAGTCCAGTTTTCAGGCTAGTGCTGAATTCAGGGCTGTGTTACAAGTTTCTGAGTTGCCTATACCTTACTTGGATAGAGGGAAGTTTCTCTGTTCACCTGTGAGAGAGGGGAACTTTGAGCAGCCATCTGTCCCTGGAGGAGTGGTTCCAGCCCAGAAGTTAGTAGTTTAAAAAACGCATTGCATGGTTTTGTTAGCTAGGGCAAAATTATTCCTGGCTCCACTAAGTTTCCTCTTCAGTTTTTCACTTGAAACTAGTCTAACTCTCAACCTAAGCACTCAGAAAGCATCCTACAGTCCATCACTTGCTCAGACCTCATAGCAAGCACTAATATACTCCAACACTTGACTGCCCAGCAGGGCAAGGCTCTTTATCCACCGCTCACCAAACAAGCGACTAAGCAGCTCACCCTACTATTCAGGCATGGCCAAAGGGCAACTTCAGGTGTACTGTCCAGACCAGCTGGTGAATCTGGGTATCCTGAGGCAATGTTACAACTGCCTCATGTACACAGCCCTCTCCTCCTACCACAAAAGACTAACATATGTGAGAGATGCAATTATACAGCCAAACTGGAAGCTAAGGTATCTCCACCCAAGACTGGAACAGACAGTCATGAGGAGAAGGTTAACACTTGCACCACACCTCCAGCCTCACATAGACCTACTAAACCAGCACTGGCAAAAGATACACATAAATACACAAAATCATACTCGGAGGCTCTAAATAAAAACCTGCAAAAGCATCAGAGAGCTCCAAAGCAGACACCCACAAAACCTGCACCTCCCATCACAAACCAGACAACACATAAAACACAAAATCAATGTGCCACACAATCACAGTCCTTAAGACGAAATAACATACCTAACACACTAGTAATAGGTGACTCAATAGTCAGGCACACTGATGCCCCACTCACTAGGCTGGACAAGGAGAAAGTTACTGTTAGATGCCTGTCGGGAGCCAGAAACCGCCACATAACACAAGCATTCAGGTCACTCCGAAACAAGTACAAATATGACTCTGTCATTGTTCATGTTGGTGTGAACGACCTGAGCCATACCTCCCTGGACTACATGAAAAGAGACATGGAAAAGCTCTCTGATCATGTAGCCCAGGAGAGTATGACCCTGACCCTGAGTAGCATCCTGCCCTCACCAAGAATGATACATCAGTATGAAGAAAAAATGATCAATTTCAACAATTGGCTAAGCTTCTGGTGTCATTCAAAGGGGATCCAGTGTCTGTCAGCCTGGGATGACATGCTCGACAAGCTGCGTTGCTTCGCAAGAGACGGCTTGCACCTGTCACTCCTTGGCTTTCGAATACTGGCCAAGGCTCTTGCTGCCCCCATAGTGCCTTTTTTAAGCAAGGCTCAAAATTCAAACCCACTTCAGTAAACAGCACAAGTAAAAAACTGAGGGTTGTGCTACTCAACGCCAGGAGTTTAAATCTCAAAATGCATGCTCTCAAAGCACTCCTAAGTATGGAGAATGTCAACATCTGTGCAGTAACTGAAACCTGGTTCAAGGCTCCAGAGAGCACTCCAGCTCTACTGGGCTACAACTCTTACCACACATTTTGGCCACAGAACACAGACCGAAACACAAAAGGAGGGGGTGTATCTATATTCATCAAGGATACCCACAACTCCAGGTTAGTGGCGCAGCATGATACCTCTGACATCATCCATGTGCAACTAACATCAGTCAAATCTTCAATGCAAATTGTGGCCTCCTACAGATCACCCTCCATGACCCAGGACCACCACTCCGCCTTTCTGGAGACAATGGAAAACATGAAGGTCCTACCAAACACCCTGATTCTGGAAGATTTCAATTACCCTACCATTAACTGGGAAAACTACTTGAGTACAAATACCCAGGCTCAGCGCTTCCTAGAATTTATCAACTCAAATGCCCTGGATCAGCTGGTAAACTCCCCTACCAGAAGCCACAACATATTGGACCTGGTCATCACCAGCATGGGCGACAGGTGATCCGTACTGGAGGTCAACCCGTCACTGGTTAAATCAGACCATAAACTAATTACTCTGGATGTCCATACCCCACCACCACCCCAAACCACAGTGAAAAACGTTTCTAAAGCAAACTTCATCTTACTTAAGTCAGAGGTGGTAAGTTTCACAGCCCCCACGCTAAAGGATAACGCTGCCCAAGATGCAGAATCTTTTACAATTGCACTCTATGAGCACCTACAAGGATGCATGGATTGTGCCATCTCTAGCAAAACCAAGACTCACTCCCCTAAGAGAAGGAAACCAGTCTGGTGGATCCCTGCTATAAACAGGTTATACAACAAAAAGAGGAAACTAGTTCAGAAAAAAAGCAAATCCCAAGAAGGAAAGACATCCCTGATCAGTATCAGTAAGAAACTAAGGTCCCTCATAAAATCATCCAAGGCTAACTTCAAAAGAAAAATAGCCAAGGACTCGAAAGATAACCACAAAGCCTTCCTTAGCTATGTCAAAAATCTAAGTGGCAACTCACAGATATGCACAAAATATACTGAACCTGCTGATATTACCAACATACTGGCAGATAGATTCAGTGCAAACTTCACCTCCCTCTCCCCTTCAAAAAGGCCCACAACAATACCGGAAAAGTGTAATGTCCCGGAAATCACAGAAGCACAGGTGAAAACAGTCTTTTCAAAAGCCAAAAACACAACATCAATGGGGCCAGATGGTGTCCCAGGCTGCGTCTTGCACAAACTATAGAATAAACTAACCCCCCACCTAAACACGCTGTTCAACCTCAGCCTCTCCACAGGCTACATGCCCATAGAATGGCACACGGCAATGGTTATTCCACTCCACAAAGGAGGAGCCACAACTGACCCTGGTAACTATCACCCCATAAGCCTGACTAGCCTGGTCTGCAAGGCTATGGAGCGCATCTCCATGGAACTCATTAACAAAGACATTGGGAACCTCCAAACACTTGACCCAACCCAGTTCGTCTTTGTTAAGGGCAGATCATGCCTACTAAACCTGGTTGACTTCTTTGAGACAGTTACCAAGGCCATAGACAAGGGAAAGGTGGTTCACACAGCCTACCTTGATCTCGCCAAGGCATTCAACACCATTCCTCACTTGGGTATTATAGAAAAACTCACCAGCCTGAACATAAACCCCTACGTCACAAGATGGGTTGCCAACTGGCTTGCAGACAGAACTCACACGATAAGAATAGCAGGCTCCAGGTCTGACTCTAAACCAGTCACAAGTGGTGTCCCACAAGGCTCAGTTCTGGGACCCCTACTGTTCAGCATATATTTCTCAGAAGTACAGGCAAAAGTACAGTTTTGTACCTACCATAAATGTAGATGTCCGAGAGACATGCAACTGCAGTCATAACATGTGGGTTGTTCTGCCTCAGGCAGCCCTCGGTCGGCCGGATTCCAAAGTCTGGGTCCGACGTCGGCTGATGTCGCATTTCTCTCCAACGTCAGAGCGGCTGGAGTATATAAGCATCAGCCGAAGCCATTTTCTTCAGTGTTTCTTGCCCCAGATGCCAGGTGCCCTCCAAGGAAGGTTGTAATCAAATTGGAAGACAAAAACAGGATTCCAAACAAATACATGAGCAATACAACAAATACACCATAATAGATATCCCCAGCTAAGAGAGAGAGAGGGATACGAGTGGACCCTAAGCATAGAGGGGTATGGAGGGAGGGAAAACCCGACTGCAGTTGCATGTCTCTCGGACATCTACATTTATGGTAGGTACAAAACTGTACTATGTCCTTCAAGAATGCAACTGCAGTCATAACATGTGGGTAGAATACCATAGCTTAGCTGGGGGAGGAGGTATGCTCTAGGAAAGAGATGGTGTGGCAATCAAACCCTGCAGGACTGCCGAAGCAAAGCCTGCTCTGGATCTGGAGTATAGGGGGAGATTGTAGTGTTTTGAGAATGTATGCACGGAGCTCCATGTAGCAGCTTCTAGAATGTCCTTTGTAGGCACCCCTCTTAAAAATGCTGTAGAGGTGGCTGTAGCTCTGGTGGAATGTGGTCTGACATAGGCTGGAACAGTCTTTCCATGAAAGGAATAACAGAATCTGATGCAATGTCCAATCCATTTAGAAATAGTCTGTTTTGAAATTGCTTTTCCTTGGACTGCAGGGCGTAAGCTACAAAAGCTGTTCAGACTTCCTACTGGCCTTGGTTCTGTCCAGGTAGTATCAAAGTTGTCTATGAATGTCCAAGGTATGTAAAATCCTTTCCCCCTTATTCTCAGGATTGGGGAAGAAGGCAGGCAGATGGATGGCTTGATTTAGAGAAACCCTAGATACCACCTTTGGCATAAAGGTAGGGTTGGTCCTTAATGAAACCCTGTCTCTGTGGAAAATAATAAAGGGTGGTATTGCCATTAGGGCCTGTAGTTCCGAAACCCTTCTTGCTGAGGTAATTGCCAACAGGAAGGCTGTTTTCCATGAGAGAAATTGCAAGTCAACTGAAGCTGCTGGCTCAAAAGGAGGAAGAGTCAGTTTTTCTAAGACAAAATTGAGGTCCCAGGCTGGCACTGGGGCCTTTCTTGGTGGCTTAATGTTCTTGATTCCCCTGAGGAATTGCCTTAGTAAGGGGTGAGAAAAAACAGGAGGATCAGTGTTGTATCTGGCTGAAATAGCAGATGCATGTATTTTTATTGATGAATATGATAGGCCACTCTGTAACATATCTGCCAAATATTCCAAGATAAGTGGGATGTTCAACAATGATGCATCATGACCTTTGCTGGTATTCCAATTGCTGAATCTTTTCCACTTTGCTAAGTAGACCTTTCTGGTGGATGGTCTTCGAGCCTCTGTTAGTATCCTCTGGACTTCCTTGGAGAGAGGTAAGTTGAATGTATTTATGGGATCTCCCAGGCTTTTAGCTGCAGAGTTTGAAGGTTTGGATGCAGTGTTTCGAAATTGTGCTGAGTCAAAAGTAGAGGCCACTGAGGGAGGGCCCACCTCCTGGTGTGACATATGCTCCGATGTAGTGGGTACCAGTGTTGTCTTGGCCAATCCGGAGCTATTATAATTCCCTTGGGCTTCTCTGCTTTGATCTTTAGTAATACTGAGGTCTTCAGTGGCAGAGGTGGGAATGCATAGATTGCTAGGGAGCTCCAGTTGAATGAAAGAGCATCTATTTTCCAAGCCTTTGGATGGTATGTCCTTGTGCAAAATTTTGGTAGTAGATGATTGAGGTGAGAGGCAAATAGGTCCACTTCTGGCTTGCCCCATGTCGAAGTGAGTTGTCTGAAAGCCTTCGGATGCAACTTCCACTCGTGTGGATCTGTGAAATTCCTGCTTAGGCTGTCCGCCAACACATTGTCTTTTCCTGGAACAAACTGTGATTGCAACTGGATGTTTAGACTCAGTGATTTCTCCCAAAGCTGCATTGTCAGTCTGCAAAGGGGATAAGAGTGAGTGCCCCCCTGCTTGTTTATGTACCACATCACTGTGGTGTTGTCTGTCCATATCATTAAGTGACCTTGCTGGAGTTGGTTTTGAAAAGCCTCGATAGCATGCATTACTGCCAGCATTTCCTTTTGATTTATATGCAGATGTGTTTCCTTTGGAGACCATTGTCCTTGTATACATCTGCCTTCCATGTGCGCCCCCCATCCGAGGTCTGAGGCATCTGTAGTCATGGTCTGTGTTATCTGTGGTTTTTTGAATGACAAACCTGTGTTTTCCTGGCTCACCGAAGCCCACCATAGAAATTCCTTTTGTAAGCATGGGATGAGTGGTATGTTTGTCTCCAAGTTGTTGCTGTGCTGAGACCAAATGCTTTTTAGGTACCATTGAAGCTTTCTCATGTGTAGTTTTGCTAATGGAACCAGTAGGATGCAGGATGCCATGTAACCCAGGGCCTGTAGGACTCTCCTTGCAGTCATCTGGGTGAGTTTTGCTAAACCTTTGAAGTATTGAGTTAACTTCTCTTGCTTGTCTTCTGTCAGGTAAGCCATTTGAGAGGCTGTGTCTAGTTTGGCTCCTAAGAAGATTATTTGCTGGGATGGCTGCAGTCTTGACTTTTGGAAGTTGACTGTGTATCCCAGAGCTTGAAGTAATCATATGACATATTCCAGATTTTTTGTCAACATCAATTTGTCGTCCGCTTGTATGAGGCAGTCGTCCAGGTAGGGGTAAATTTGTATACCCTGGAGCCTGCAATGAGCAATTACTGAAGCCAGGCATTTTGTAAACACTCTGGGCGCAGTAGATAAGCCAAATGGCAATGCTGAGAATTGATAATGCTCTGGCCCTGCAAGAAATCTGAGGTATCTTCTGCAACTGTGTCTGATAGGGACATGCAGGTATGCCTCCTTGAGGTCCAGAGTAATCAGCCACGACTCCTTGCCCAGCATGGGAAGGAGTTGCTGTAGAGTCAGCATTTTGAACTTTGGTACTATGAGAAAGGTGTTTAATATGGACAAGTCCAGTATTGGTCTCCATTGAGTTTCTTTTCTTGGAACAAGAAACAGTCTTGAGTAAAATCCCTGTTCTTGTTCTTGTTGTGGAACTCTTTCTATTGCTTTCATTTGAGTTAGCAGAGAGATTTGCTTGATAGCCTCTGCCCTTTGATGTTGTGGTAGATTTGGCATGCCTTGTTTTCTTGGTAAGGTATGAAAATGAAACCTGTACCCTCGGTCTATAATGTCCAAAATCCATTTGTCCTTTGTCAGTCTGTGCCAGTTTTCTGCAAACAGAGATAATTTCCCGCCCAAGGGAGCTTCCAGTTGTTCCCTGGTAGGCGGTAGTAGAGGAAAGTCATTGAGATTGTGGTTGTTGGGCAGGAGAAACCCCTGCGTCACCTCTTTGGTTTCCTGGCTGCCATTGACGTCCCCTGTAAGGGCCTCTGTATTGGCCTCTTCCTCGGCCACGTCTGTTCTTACCCCTTTGAAACTTTTCTGGATTAGGAAGGGACCAGTTTTTTGAAGGCCAATTCCTACTGAATCTGGGGGGTTGAACCTGGAGGAAATCCTTTACAGTTTGAACTGGTTTTGCTTTTTCTTCGATGGTCTTTAGTACATCCTTAGCATTTGCACCAAAAGCTTGTTCTTTTCCAAAGGTGCATCCAGAAGCTTTGCTTTTACATGATCTGGTAGAGGTTGATCTTTTAACCAAGCATGTCTTCGCATCACTGCCCCTGTCATAGCTGCCCTACATGAAGCTTCCAGTGCATCATATCCACACTGCAGGAAGTGATTGCTTACTTGCTGAGTGTTATGTACAGCTTCCTGCAAAGTCTTCCTGTCTAAAGGATCAGGAGAAGCTAGTGTTTTTTGTAAATCTTCTAAAAGATAATCCTGATATAGGAACATATGAAAAAGGCAATTTAAAGCTCTCATAGATGAGGTAGTGGAAGTGTAAACCTTTTTACCCCATCTCTCTAATGACCTTGCTTCCCTGTTGGAGGGTAAAGGATTTTTAGAGGTGGAGGCTGAAACTCCTTTAGGCCCCTGTGAAATAGTTTCCAAATCAACAGTATGGGCCCTGAATGAATGGGAATGAGTTTCAGGGACCCTGTAATACCTGTCTGGCTTGGCTGGTGCAGGAGTGAGAGTATCAGGGGTAGCACTAGAATCAGAATACAAATCATCCAGAACATCAAGTATAGGAGGAATAGCTAAGGGCCTGTGCTGAGGCTTCTTAAGGAAAGTCCTAAGGCATTTCCTGGAATCAGAATATTCCTGGCCCTGCCACTTGAAATGTTCCCTCATGGTGTGCAGAACTTCCCCAAAGGAAATATCCTCAGGTGGGGAGGCCGAAGGTATGGAATCTTCTGCATCTGAGTCCTCATAGGTCTGGAAGAGCTCTTCCTGGCTATCAGAGTGGACAGAGCCCTCAGAGTCTTCATCTGAAGGAGTAGGGTCAGAGGGTTCAACCCGGGCCTTTTATCAGGAGGAGGCTGGGATGCTCTCTCTGGATGGGTCTGCGAACCTCTAATCATGGAAATTAAATCAGCAGCCATGGACATAATTTGTGTCTCTGGAGTCGGCTGAGGTAAAGATCTAGAAGTAATATGCTTTGTTTTGCTGGCTGCCTTAGCCCTAGAGTAGGCCTTAATAGACATGGCCATAGGAGGCCTGGCAGCTCCACGTGCAGGAGTGACCTTGTCTACAGCAATGGTCTCGGGCATTTCCTCGGTTTCGGTATCCGGAGGAAAATCTATAACTGGCGTCGGAGAAATGTCTGGAATCGGAATCATCGGTAATGCGGTGTCTTCGGTTCGGAGTGGTGGAGAGACCGTCTCAGAGGGAACCGAAGCACTTGCGCTAGATTTTGGCGTGGAGTCGGTAGTAGACGCGGGCCAAGGATGTCGGTCCCGGTCTTTTCGCTTTTTGGGAGTTTGCAATGTCGGAAGATCCGACGTCATGGTATAAGCAAATTTATTGCCGAAAAAGTCTTCAGCGAACTCTGCCCGGCGCCTGAGAGTGCGCTTGTTGAAGCGAGCACAGGCTACACAGGCCGAGACGTCGTGGTCTGGGCCCAGGCAAGGGAGGCAGTAAGAGTGGAAATCCTTATGAGGTATTTGTTTACCACAAAAAAAACAATTGTTAACTTTTTCAGTAATTTCTGACATCGGCTGAGGCAAGAAAAGGTCCCCAACGGGGTACTTAGCTTTTTTGATAACTTCGGTATTGTAGAATACAGGAGCTGACCGACCGGCACTTGCGAACTGCTTCTGCTTCGGGCACCGCGCGGCAAGAAAGACTGAAGAAAATGGCGTTGGCTGATGCTTATATACTCCAGCCGCTCTGACGTCGGAGAGAAATGCGACATCAGCCGATGTCGGACCCAGACTTTGGAATCCGGCCGACCGAGGGCTGCCTGAGGCAGGACAACCCACATGTTATGACTGCAGTTGCATTCTTGAAGGACATCACAGGAGGACTATGGCTAACCAAGTTCACCAATGACTGCAAACTGGGAGCCATAACTGACTCTCCGGCTGACACGGACATCCTCCAAAAAGGCCTTATTGAAACAGACACCTGGTGTCAAAGTCATGGCCTCAAGCTAAATGCCAAAAAATGCATAGTCATCCCGTTTGGGAAAAACAAAACGCCCACGAATTACCACATAGGCGGCAGCCCCCTTAATACAGAAGAGGTAATAAGAGATCTGGGGACCCAGGTAGATAGTAATCTCTCCTATGACAATCATATTGCCAGAGTAGTTAGGAAATCCTTCTATGTGGCCCATCTAATTATTAATGGGTTCACATCTAGAAATAAAGAGGTTATAGTGCCACTCTACTCGTCACTCATCAGATCCATCATAGAGTACAATGCCCCATTTGGGATGTACCTCACAAGACACTTCCAACAGCTTGAAAGACCACAAAAGCACCTCACAAAGAGGATTACTGGCCTCAAACATATGTCCTTTGCAGCCCGACTGAAAAAACTCAGGCTGTACTCAGTGGCATATCGCTTACTCAGAGGTGATCTCTGCCTGACTTACAAAGCCATGTCCAACTCAGAATTGATGGACATGCTCCACCTAAAGAAATCCAAGTCACTGCGAGCCACGCGCTCTAGTGAGCTAAACCTCACCACAACAATAAATAGAACATGCTGGAGGGATAGATTCCTTTCACAGAGTCTCCCCATGCTTTGGAACAAAATTCCTAACTACATTAGGCAGACCCCCTCACTAACACTCTTCAAGAGAAGCCTTGACGTGTGGATGGGTAACAGAAAGTTCACCCCTGGGATCACTTAATTGGCTCTGCTTGACAGAGGCTCTGTTAATTAATCAATGGGGCGGCGAAAGCCGACACACTCTGGCTAGGCTTATAAATGCCCTTGGGCAAATAGCCTAGTACCTACCTATAAACCTATGAACCTAAAGGAAAACAGGGTGTAAATAACACATCATATGCAACCAGCCTCCAAGTCCTATCCCTGTATTGTTTCCTGCAGGCTATTGGGTGGAGATCTATGCCTGGTATGCAAAGCATCATCAGACTGCACTGTGATGGAGCTCCTGCATATCTGCAAAACAAGCGGCACCAGAATTGCCCATTCAAAAGACTTAAACCTTGCCTGTGATATAAATAGGACCTGCTCACAAGGCAGGTATGTATCCCAGAAACTACCCACTTCTTTGGAGCAGTTTCCCCATCCATGTTAAGCAGAGTACCTCACTAACCCAATTAAAGTACAACTTGAACAATTATATGGGGAATAGGAAATTCATCCTTGGTTTGGCACTTATATCTGTGATGGACAAAGGTAGCCTGTAAATGATTCATCTCCCAGCCCTCTCCTTACAATATTTCATCTCCCATACGCTTGCTTACATTTACTAAAGGTAACAGAATGTGACTGAGATTTAGGATGCATGATTAGGCTTAAAAAGTTCCCAGTGGTCATTAGCCTAGTACACATCTATGAACGTATTAACTTCAGACAAAAGTGGCCTTCCACAACTTATTACTAAGGGCTTTTCATTCAGAAAAAAGGAGGTCATTGTGCCACTGTACATATCCCTCATTAGACCCATTATATAATACAACGTCCTGTTTGGTATGTACTTCTCAAGACATCTGCAACAACTGGAAAGGCCATAGAAATACCTCACTAAAAGAATCACAGGCCTAAAGCAGATGCCTTATGCTGACCGTCAAAAAAAACTCCACCTATACTCTGTCACATATCGTCTACTCAGAGGCGATCTCTGCTTAACATATAAGGCCATGTCAAACCCAGAGCTGTTGGACATACTGCACTTAAAGAAATCCCAATCCCTCAGAGACACACGCTCCAGGAATCTAAACCGTGTCATCACAATGAGCAAAACATGCTGGAGGGATAGGTTCCTGACCCAGAGACTCCCCAGACTCTGGAACAGACTGTCCAGACATGTCAAGCAGAGCGCCTCTTTGGCCCTCTTCAAAAGGAACCTTGATGATTGGATGAGAGATAGGAAATTCACCCTGGAGATCACGTCAGTCGCCCTTCTAGACAGTGGTCCAGGGAAGTAAATACTGTGGGAAGAAATAGCCAGGGAATTGTTATGGCTAGGCTTGTATAGGCCCTAGGGCCAATAGCCTAGTACCAACCTATGAACCTATGTATAAAAGTGATTGTATAAAAGTGTTTTCTTTTTTTTTCTGTGTTGTAGGATAAAATTGATGCCAAATATTTTTTTTTTCAATAAAAAATTCATCCTGTTGTTATTACTTTACATTTAAGGACAAATGTTCCTGCTAATGGTTTTAACAAATCATTGTATATCTGAAATGTATAGATACCATGTAAGAAGGAATAGGCTTATCTAGTCTACCCTATTATATGTATTTAAGATTCTTTCTCCATTGAGTTCCAATCCCCTCTTATTTACAGCCAACTCCCACATGCCCTCTTCAGTGGCTCTTTGGATTCCATCTTAGTTAATCATTCTAGTAATAATTTCCATGGATTCATATTCTCTTTAAAAAATACTTTCGGAGATCCATAATATAGTTAGTTTAGCAATCTTCAGCCCCATTTTCTCTCTCTTTCTTTTCATAATGATCCTTTAAATCTCTATGGCATGATCTTGTTTGCCAGTATGTTGTTGTTGTCTTTCAGCTTTTCCCAGTTAGGGTTTGCCACAGCGGAACTCCAGTCCGCTAATGATTGGCAGTAGATTTTCATGAACACCTAGGTGCCAGCTCGACATTCAACCTTCAACGAAGGCATGACCATTTACGCATGTTTTTCGAATGCCCACCCAACCGCGGGGAGGACATGCGGACTCCACACAGAAGGCACTCCCCACACTCCAGCTCTTGTTAGCCAGTATAATGTCCTCATTTTAACTTATGATCTCATGAAAGAAGAGTTCCACATCCTTTGGTCATATTTCTTATTTATTTATTTAACATTTGTTAACTGGGAAAGTCCGACTTGGAATGAAGCCCATTTTCAGGGGAGGCCCAGGGAGAAATGCTCCAGATGCATGTCTTTGTAATGTAGGAGGAAACCGAAGCACCCAGAGGAAACCCAGATGAACGCAATGAGGGCATGCAGACTCCACACAGAAGGCACCCCAGCTGAGAATCGAACCAGAGAACCTCTTGCTGTGAGGCAACAATGCTACCGCTACACCACTGCACTATCCAATAACTCTTTTCTTCCATATACAGATTTTTCTGGCAGCTTTCCTCTGGACTTCTTCCAGAACCCTGGTGACTGTTTCCATAACTCATTCACTCCAGTGGAGCTCAAGAAATTTCCACTCTAACTTCCAATGGATGGGGCCTAAGCTCTTTGACAGAATCAAATTATCTCCTCACATTTCAAACAAATGTTCATATTTCTTAAACCATAGGGGTTATGAAAGAAATATACATGGCAAACTCTTTAGCACAAGCTATTTTTATAGTGGTAGTATTCTTTAGTTTCTAGATCTTAAACTGAAATTTCTAAGTCACAGTAAACATAGTAATTATTACATTTGTAATACTTCATAGGTTCATAATTTCATAGATGTGTACTAGGCTAATGGCCCTGGAGGCTTTACAAGCCTAGCCCATAGGATTTCCCTGGCATCGTCCCACCTGACCTTAGTTCCCAGTGCCTCTGTCAAGTAAAGCCACTGGAGTAACCCTGGGGTGAATTTTCTATTTCCCATCGACTCATCAAGGTTGTTCTTGAAGAGGGCCAGTGAGGTGCTCTGCTTGACCTGTATGGGAAGTCTATTCCATAGCATGGGTGGTCTCTGGGTTATGAACCTGTGCCTCCAGCATGTTCTGTTGATTGTGGCAATGAGGTTGGGGTCTGTAGAGCATGTGGTGCAGAGGGATTGGGATTTCTTTAGATATAGCATTTCTTGCAGAGCTGGGTCATATATGGCTTTGTAAGTCAAGCAGAGATCACCTTTTAGTAGGCAATATGAGACAGAGAATAGTTGGTGTTTTTTGAGTCTGTCCATATAGGACAAATGTTGAAGGCCAAGGATCCTGTTTGTGAGATGCTTTTGTGGCCTCTCCAGTTATTGCAGGTGTTTAGCGAGGTACATGCTAAATGGGGCATTGTATTCAATGATTGGCCTAATGAGGGAAGAGTAGAGGGAGACAATGACCTCTTTCTTCCTGGATGCAAAACCCTTAGTAATGAGATGTGCCACATAGAAGGACTTTCTGACCACCGTGGCAATGTGGTGGTCAAAAGAGAGGTTGCTGTTAATCTGTGTTCCTAGATCTCTTATAACGCCTTCTGTGTTCAGTGGACTACCATCTATGTGGTAATTCATGGGAACTGAGTTTTTCCTAAAGCGGATGATGACACAATTTTTGGCATTGAGCTTAAGGCCATGGTTCTGACACCAGTCATTGGTCTCAGTGAGGCATTTCTGTAGGATGCCAACATCACTTGGGGAGTTAATAATAGCTCCCACCTTGCAATCGTCTATGAATTTTGTCAGCCAGAGTCCCTTCATGTTGGCCTGGACTTCAGAGAAGTAGATACCAAACAGGAGAGGACCCAGAACCAAACTCTGTGGGACTATACTCGTGACTTTCACACTATGGGTTGTACCTGTGAGCCAGTTTGCAACCCACCTAGTGATATAGGGGTTGATGCCTAGCTTAGTGAGTTTTTCTATAATTCCTAAGTGGGGAATGGTATCAAAGGCCTTGGCCAGATCAAGTTAGGCTGTATAAACCATCTTGCCTTTATCCACAGCTCTGGTGATTGACTCAAAGAGGTTGACCAAGTTGAGCAGGCATGAACTACCCTTTACAAAACCAAACTTTGTGGGATCCAGAGTTTGGAGATTCCCTATTTCCTTGTTTATTTGGTCCATGATGATGCATTCCATAGCTTTGCATATCAGACTTGTCAGGCTAATGGGGAGATAGTTCCCAGGGTCTGTGGTCACTCCTCTATGGTGGAGAGGGATGACTGTAGCAGTGCGCCATTCAGTAGGGACAAAGCCTGAGGTGAGGCAGTGATTGAACAAGGCACACAGGTGAGGTTCCATTTCACTCTGTACTTCATGTAGAACACAGCTAGGGATATTGTCAGGTCCCATAGAAGCTGTATTATTGGCCTTGGACAGTGCTGTTTTAATCTGTGCAGTAGTAATACTGGGTGCCTGGCAATCTACTGGTATTGTGACTGGGCCTTTGAGGGGGGAGAGAGGGACAAAATTGGCACTGAATCTGTTGGCCAGTATATTGGCAATATCTGTTGGCTCGGTATAGGAATTACCATTGTGCAGTAGCTCAGAGCAAATCTGGGTATTGCTGTGAAGATTCTTTACATAACTATAGAAGGCCTTGTGGTTGTCTTTACTATCTGCTGCAATTATGTTTTCATAACTAGCTTTAGAGGTTTTGATGAGGGATTTCAACTTTTTGATGAGGTTGATAAGGGAGTTTTTCCACTCTTGGGACTTCATCTTATAAGGCATCAAATTCCTCCTTTGGTTGTAGAGTTTGTTTATGGCAAGTGACCAGCAGATTGGCTTCCTTTTTTTTGGAGGAATGTGCCTTGGTTCTGTTGCGTATGGCAAGATCCATGCATTTGTGTACATGTTCGTACAGTGCATTGGTATATGATTCAGCGGTCATGCAACTATTCTCCATTTGCATGGGTGCCATGAAGTTAGCCTTTTCTGTCTTTAGGAGCCCAAAGTTAGCTTTGGAGAAGTTTTTCATTGTGGTTACCTTTGGTGGGGGTGGATTTCCAAGGTGATTAGTTTGTGGTCGGATCTAACCAGGGAGGAGTTGATTCTTGGTGTAGAGCAATGATCACCCATGTTAGTAATGACCAGGTCAAGGATGTTGCTACCTCTAGTGGGGATAAGAATGAGTTGGTATGGGACATTGGAATTTATGAATTCCAGGAAACGTTGGGCAAGTGTATTGGTACCTGAGTAGTTTTCCCAGTTAATGGAGGGTTAGTTTAAGTCACCCAGTATAAGAGTGTTAGGTTGGACCCTAATATTATCCAGGGTGCTTAGAAACGTTGAATGTGAGACTTGGGACATGGTTGTGGACCTATAGCAGGCTACTACCTGAATCGCTGTCTTACCCAATGTTAGCTGCACCTGAAGAATCTCAAATATGTTATGTTGGGCTACCAGTCTGGAGGTGTTCTCATCATTTATGAATATGGAAACACCACCATCTTTGCAGCTTCGGTTCAAGTTCTGAGGCCAAAAGGTGTGGAATGAGGTATAGCCTGTTAGTGCAGGGATGATTTCTGCTGCCTGTAACTAGGTCTCTGTTACAGCAGAAATGTTGATGTTCTCCATTTTAAGGAGTGCTTCATGTAAGTGCATTTTGAGATTTAGATTTCTAGCGCTGAGCAGCATGACCCTCAGATTGCATTTGTTTGTAGCTGTTACAGTGGTAATTTGGTCTTTGGAACACCACTTAAAAAAGGCACTATAGGGTTGGCAAGAGACTTGGCAAGTATCCAGAAGCCTAGGGGTGACAGATGCAGACCAACTCTAGCAAAGCATCGAGGTCTGCCAATCATGTCATCCCAGGTAGACAGATACTGGATCCCGTTAGAATGACACCAGAAACTTAGCCAACTGTTGAAATCAGTCATTTTCTGCTTGTACTGTAGCATCATTCTGGGAGATGGTAGGATGCTGGTCAGGGCAAGGGTCATATCATCCTGGGCTTCATAATCCGAGAGCTCCTCCATGTCTCTCTTCATGTAGTCCAGGGAGGTATGCCTCAGGTCATTCAAACCCACATGTACAATGACATATTTGTACCTGTTATTGAGGTACCTGAGTGCATGCGTTATATGGTGGATCCTGGTAACTGACAGGCAGTTGACTGTTACTTTCTCCTTATTCAGCCTAGTGAGTGGGACATCAGTGTGCCTCACTATCGAGTCACCTATGACTAGTATGTTGGGCATGCTGTTTTGCCTTAGGGTCTTTGGTTGAGTCGCTCACTGTTTAGGAGAGTTATGTGTCTCATGATTAGTGTTGTATTGTGGTGGTTGCGTGTGTTTTTACCTTGGAGGTCTCTGTTGCGTGGGTAGATTTTTATTGAGAGCCTCCACGAAGGTGGGTGTGTGGTTTTATGTGAAGGCAGTGCTGGTGTGTGATCTGGAGGGCTATGTCTTGTATGTGGTGTGGTGCAAGTGTTGACCTTCTCCTCTTGACCAGCTATTCTGGTCTTGGCTGGAGAGTGCGTGCCTTCCAGTTTGGATATATAAGTGGATCTCTCGCAAGACTGAGTGTTGGGAGGTAAGAGGAGAGGGTTGTCAGTGTACATGAGGCAGCTGCTACATTGCCTCAAGAAGCCCAAGTTCACCAGGTTAATAGGAGAAAGCACAGGAAACTGACCTTTAGACATGCCTGGAGAGGTGGACATTAATAATAAGTACTGGAGCTGTTTCTTTGTAGAACATTTAGTGCTGGCATCACTTTTGTGTGCTACAATAATTGCTACAAGAAGTCTTGTAAAGTGCTAGACTAATAAGCTAATGAAAGTGCAGGAGAGGACAGAACTAGCAGATTGAGGCACCACTCAAGAGCTTACAAACAGTTCTGGATACAGCAAATCTGTATTTAGACCTTATAAACAACTTACAATATCTCAGGAACCACTCAGTTTGCACACATTATCAGCAGCATTTTATTCATCTAGCTGACAGCTTTCATACAAGGCTAAAGAGTTCTTTCTCTATTTCTTGGTTTTGAGATATTTAGAAAAATGTGAACACTATATCTATACAAATTAATATCATAAAACAATAGTTAATATATATATATATATATATATATATATATATATATATATATATATATATATATATATATATATATATACACACATGCACTAGACAGAGGACAAATATCAATGCAGTTGTGTTTATTGTGTAAGACTTAAGATTAAATCTTTTAAAACCTTGTACATGGCATAGTTTTGGAATTATTGATTGAAATATGAAAAACCAATATTTGATGCCTAGAGGCATCAGTAGGAATTAACTGCAAATGTACCTGGAGGTGTCACATGGATTTAATGACTTAAATTGCCTCAAAAACTGCACATGGTCATTGTGATGTGGTTTAACAAAGGCTCTACAATGTAAAAGCATTGCCTCTTTGCTTTTGAAATGTAAACTTCTGAGAACACATCTCAGTATTTGTTTGACATTGCCTTCTCATTCATCTCCCAATGGTCCACTGCAAGTGCAATCAACACCACCTGTTCCTTTTACTGCTGTTTTGACATTATTTCTTTTCCGCCACCTAATACTTCACAACAAGCTTGTTACGGCTTAAGTACAACACTTTGCATTATTTGGATTGCACCTCAACTGCCACCTTTCTACATACTTATTAGGCCTACTCAAGTGCTTCATCAGACTCTTCTCTGTCCTCCTCTTTTGCAACTATTATTGTCTAATTAGCAAAGAGATTGTTCTCTATCTCTGTCCAAGCAGATATATCGAAGACAAACACAGTGGTGAGTAATACAATGAGGGCAGACCTGGATTATTGTCCCTGCCATCAAAACTCCTTCTATCTTACTTTTGTCTAACTATAAAACCATCACATTCCACAATCATGGTCTTATCCCGACAATCACATTTTTCTGTGATCCTCTTGTGTGGGGCTGAGTCCAAAACCTTGATAAAATCCAAGAAGATTACATATTGTGATAATTGCCTGTTGTGTTGTACTGTAAACCAGTTTGAACAAGTAGATAAAGGTTCTGGCCAAGAACTGATGGTGGGTGCTGATGTGAAGAATATTGCATTCTATAAATTCCTACCAGATTGCCCTACTGGATTCTGTCTATGACTTTACCTGCCATGGTTGGTAAGTTTTCAGGCTTGTAGTTCCTCAGACTTTTTTTTTTTGGTTATTCCACCTTGTATAAGGGTCACTTTGTCTGTTTTCAAGTCATTTGGTACCTTTGAAGTTATCAAAGAACAAAAAAAAACAGCTCCTTCTGAATGTCATTCCCTTCTGCTAGGTTGTCTGATCTGGTTCCTTTTCCACATGCTTCTGTGAAGACTGAAGTACAACAGTTGATGCAGTACCTCTGCTTTTTTCCCCATTTTTTTGTGATCTCCATCATATCCTTTATTCGGCCTACATGTTTTTTTCACCTCCTTCCTTTCTTTATGAAATGCAGTTAAAAAGCCATTCTTGAGCCCTTCTATGGGCTCAGTTTCAACTTAACCTTTTTTTTGTCATCTTTGCTGCATTTTTCTTCACTGCCTTGCATAGTGCTTCCTTCTACTTCCTATCCACCTCTTGTAAGCACTATACTTTACCTTATTTGATAGAGTCACATCCCTATGAATTACACTGGCCTTCTCATTTGCCTTTTTTGAATCTTCCTTTTCACTCTTGTAAATAATTATTTTTTTAAACAATAAGTGTACCTCCACTTGATCATTACAGTTTCTTTGTGAGGTGGTACTGGTCTTGTCTCTCTTTTCCTCTCTGTCTCTCATTCTATACATGTATATAATATATATATATATATATATATATATATATATATATATATATATATATCTATATATCTATATATATATATATATATATATATATATATATATATCGGTCTACTTTACAAGAAAGAAATACCAGTAGATCGATTTTTAAAATGTTGAGACTACAATATTGAAGTTTCATATGACATTCACAAGGCTCAATGTTTCAAATGCCGAGTTTGCCAGCTGTCAAACAGGAGATCTGCTCATTTCCACACTGTAGTGTGTTCTTGGAGTTGAGGTATTTAATTTGCAGGGGGGGTTGGGGGAGGGGGGCCCAGCCCACTCCCCTGCAAAAATATAAAAGTAAAAAATAAAATAATGGAATTGAGAAATCTCCACTGAATATTCACGTGGGTGCTGTGGATACCGTCATGAATATTCAGTGGGATATTCTATGAGTATGCATGTAATGGTTGGTGGACAGGATGCAGGTGTGAGTTATGTATGTAGTATGGATTTTTAAAGTGATAGTGCACTGTTGATATAGTATGAATTCTTATTTTCATAACTGCATTAAATGGGAGGTAAGTCAGAATTTTATAGGTTTGTTTTTTGTGTACATTGGCAATTTAAATTGTCAGCTTGATGTAGTGTCGACATTTTAAAAGTCGGTCTTCTGGTATTTTGATCTTGTAAAATAGACTCATAGACCCATACACACACAATATATATATATATATATATATATATATATATATATATATATATATATATATATCTAAAATGACAAAATACGTTAGGTGTGTGTGCTTTTAAATGTATCTTCTGAAAGATAAGTTCACACAGTGTTAGATATGTTATGCATATGGCAGTTAACAAGGCACTTATTGCCAATTAATGCTGTTCAATAAAAGGCAGCCTAAAGTTTGTCCCTCGTGCATTGGTTCAGATTAGAGAGCTGGAACTTGCTTGCATGCTTAACAAATGGTGGAGGTATGGAATATGACAGATGAATTGGAACTGTCTGGTGGAAAATATTTGATGAAATTACCTGAATTATGCAAGTGGAATAAAGTCTAGTTGAGACTTACAACATGGGACTTTTAAAAATGCAGACTGATTTCTGAAGATGCCATTTAGACTGTAGTTTTTGCTGAAAATTAACTAAACATTCTGTTTTGTATTTTTTTTTTTTTTATGTGTAAGGACAAAGCCGAGTGGGCAAATATTTTGGTTTGTCTGAGGATCACTGTAGAAACCTGAATTTTTAATAAACTGGCATCTCCAGTGCTTTCCTTTGACTCATAATCAGTGAGTGTGGGCAATTGACCAGTTGTTCTCCATATGACATTTTTTTCTATATCAATACAGTCAAGTGCATTGCATTTTGGCTTAATAATTGTCTTAGTTTTTTGACTCTGTATTAGCATCTTTTCTACTTCCTCTTGTACAGTTTTTACCTGTGACTGTTATTCTGAAAGGTACTAAGTTATCCTGGAATAGTGTCATTATGATGCTGAATTAGGAATGTTGTGACAATTACATCTGAAAACACATCTCTTCCGCAAGAGAAAATTATTTCCTGTTTTATTGGCTTAGAAAATGTGTCATGCAGTTGTACTATACTGTAGTCGTAGAGGTCTATTTCCTTTCTTTGTCATACCTTTTAGGTCCTGCCACTAAACTAAATACACTGGCCAGTGCTGTTTTCAAATATTTCAGGCTGTTAATTAGGTATATCTTTTCTGGTTGTTTCTTTTCATTATGATTAACCCTGTATCTTACATCAGAAATGTTTCCACTATTCCAAATTGTTCATGCAAGTTAGTCAAATGTTCATTTAAGCAGAGCTGACCAAAACCCCTGCTTGTTCTACAGCTTTGAATGTTTTAGTCATTGCATTTCTGTTATATACTCCTCATTGCATAGCCTTATTTTTTTTACACATGTCCCCTTCCAATAGACATTACTACTTTCATCCAGTCTTGTAAGTTGGTCTAGTGTATTGAAGCACTTTTGAAAGAGTTTTCTCATCTAAGTCTCTCTAGGACCAAGTAATAGTCTCTGGGGGTTTCTGTCATATAACAACTAAAGGATTGAACCCTTGTGAGGGTTATGGTACTTCCTTAACGGCAAGAAGGAGGTGTGGTGTTAACTGATGCTTACCATTTCAGCATCTATTCTAATGTTTAGTGAATAAATTCTATTAAATCGTCATATGTGGCTGGCATACTGTTGTTTTTAATTGCTTAACTTTAATGCTTTTAATTGCACCACTACATTTTGTGCATTTCTTATGAAATAAATGGCATTTAGGTTGTTTTCCTTCCGTCAATTGTATCAAAAAACACAAACATCTTCAATATTACTTTTCTTTAATATCGTATTCTTGTATCAGTTTACTACTGTCCTCCTTTACTTGAATTTTCTGTTTTCTACTGAGTAGGATTAAAACTTTGACGATGCATTGCATTTTTGTTTTACTCTACTAGTCAAGCCTATCTTTTTGATAAGTTTCTCCTCCTCAACATTCATTTGCAGATTGAATTCTCCATATGGGGCTTCTGTTTTAGAATGACAGTTTAGAATTTTCTGCTATGATTGTGCATTCACCATAGTTCATAACATTGCTTTTTAATACAAAGTTTCAGTTAGTTATTTTCTTTTAGTGAGATCTGCTTCCTGATTTGTGACATTTTGTTTTTGCTACAGTATTTTGCTATGTAACCCCATTTTTTTCACCTTCATCCCCCTACAGCTTGCTATGCCATAGATGTTTATTAATATATATTTTAAATGTTTGTCTGTTGTTTGTCTTTTTGGCTTTTCCCGGTTAGGGGTCGCCACAGCGGAACTCCGATCCGCTAATGATTGGCAGTTGATTTTATGGTGCCGAGTTGCCATCCCGATGCCCAACCTTCAGTGAAGGCATGCCCATTCACACATATCTTTCGGAGGCCACTCGACCATGGGGAGGGCATGCAGACTCCACACAGAAGGCACTCCAGCTGAGAATCGAATAGGAGAACCTCTCGCTGTGTTGATCATACATCTGAATTGTTTTTTTTTTTTTTTTTTTTTCTTTTGGATCAGAGAGACCGGACTGATTTTGGGATGTTGTTGTGCAGGGATGGTTTGAAGATGGAGCTGGGAACAGGGTGGAGTGTGAAGGCTGCGAGATGATCATTGATTATTGGTCTGATTGTGTCCATTCAGGCCTTTGTTAGGCAGTGGTTTTGTCAAGTTGTAGGTAGCAGTGGATCAACTCTGAATATGTCTATCAGATTAGATTGGATTCAGATCTGAGTTTTTCTTTTCTCTGAGGAGTCTGGACTGGGACTTGAGCTGTTGCTAATTGGGATGGAGCTGATGGCAGAGAGTATGGTGAGGTCACTGTGGTCACTACCACAATGAATCAAGCATGGTGGCGGAAACTTTTGTGCATGCAGATATCTCCAATTCTGTTGTTGTTTGCGTATCTGTTCTTGTGTAATATTTTGGTATATGCTGAACATGAATTTGGAGAAATGTGATTTTGTTCAGCTGTGCACTTTTTGCTGCATGGTCTGAATGACAATAAATTTTTTTTTTTTTAATACTTTAAGAACTATTTAAGCACTATTTAACTGCGGTGGTGGTGCTGCGGTAGCATTGTCGCCTCACAGTAAGACGTTGTCCTGTTCGATTCTCAGCTAGAGCGTCTTCTGTGTGGAGACATGCGTGAATGGGCGTACCTTCATTGAAGGTTGTGCATTAGGACTGGCAACTTGGCAAGTAAAAATCTACTGCCAATCATTAATGGACCGGAGTTCCGCTGTGGCGACCCCTAACCGGGAAAGGCCGAAAGACACAAAAAAAATACTTTAAACACTATTTCTTGCTTTTTGGCTCATATACTGTTATGACTGTATCTTCAGGTTGCTCCATGTTAGCCAGACGTGTGTCTGTATATTTATTCATTTTATGGGTCTCATGCCACCATCAAAAAGGTGGTCTGTCAAAAGGATTTTCTTCTCCCCTTTGATTCCATAAGCTATTAAGGTGACAAGTCTCTCTCTACTTCCTTACTGAATGTTAAATTGGTAACTACAGCAACAGGATTTTCCTATACATGGTTGTCATTTCTACTTGAATAATGGGATACTGCTTCCTAGCTCTATGAATAGAAACTGCTTCAAATGCTTTTTTGTAAGTGCTTTGAATTTACATGCATACTGTGCCTTTGTAAGCATGACCATTTATTGGTATAATAGCGTTCTAGTGCATGGATCACAGTGTCCATGCTCTGATATTTGGAAAAAGACAAGTTAGTTGAGCAGTACACTGGTGTAAGAGCGGATCTTAACAAATGATGAGCAATTCCTGGAGTGTACAGACCACCAGTGTCAAGTGTTGATGACCTAGAGGAATTCATGCATTTATTGCAGGTAACACAGAAAGGAAGAATCATATTAACCAGGGACTTAAATTTACCAGAAACAGATTGGAATAGTATTGATTCAACAACATTAGTAAGGGAATTATGCACAATGTATATTCAGGAACAATAATTGCTTCAGAGTGTAAAAAAAAAAACTGGCAGGGAACGGGACATACTAGCCATTGTTTGTGTTCCTAGAGAAATTACTGTTACTTCAAGTCAAGTTTTACCACCGTTGATTTGCAGTGATCACAGGGTTATGAACATTAATTTGTTGCTTGATAATTCTACCAAACCAAAATCTAAACCAATGCACAGAACATTGAATACAGATTATATGCAAGCAAAACAGTCACTACGTAAAACTAACCTGAGTGATGTGTTCAGTGGAAAAACTGCATATGCAATGTGGAAATTTTGAAAGAGAAATTATCTGAGTGCAAAAAATCAAAAACATGTTTAACATCAGGATCTAGGCATACAACATCAGTGGATTATATTTCCGTAACAAAATGATACCTGGTTAAGTTGAGATACAAAAAATATAAGAAAATGAAGAGAGTTTGAACTGCAACTTTGAAAACTGAGATGAACAATCTAGACAAATAAATTAAGCATATCGTAAGACAAGTTCAAGAAAAATTTGAAGAAAATTTATATAAAGGTACTGAGAATAATAGGAAACCTTTTTATAGATATATAAGATGCGAAAGGAGCAAAGACATACATGATGATAAACTTTTGTGTAGATTCTAAAATGTATTCTCAGACAAACGATTATAGCTATATTTACAAAATCTTATGCAAGAAAGTTTGTCATCCAGGTAACCATAGAAACTAGAATCAAATTAGATTATATTGAAAAAACCTCTGCAAACTGGATCCAAACAAAGCACAGGGAGGAGATGGAAATGGTAATAATGACCACAGAGCACTTCAGGAAAAACTCACAGTACCACTATATCTATTATTTACTAGGTCATATACATTTATTTATTTATCATTTGTTTACTGGGAAAGTCCAACTTGGACAGAGCCCATTTTCAGTAGAAGCCAAGGGAGAAAAGCTCCAGATGCATGTCTTTGGAATGTGGGAGGAAACCTGGACAAAACCCACAAAAATGCAGGGAGGGGAGATTCTGCAAGATTGGAGACATGCACTTATTAAACCTGTCTTTAAGGTAAAGGGAAGTTGGAGAAACCCAGAGTCATATAGACCCTTAAGTCTACTTTCATTTTTTAGAAAAATAATGGATAAGGTAATATTGGATAAGATATTGTCAGAAATGGAAAGGCTGGGACTTCAAACCATATATCATCATGCATATGTTGAAAATAGATCTATTATCACCTGTAAAATGATGTTCTGTAACAATATAAGAACAGCTATGAATCAAACATTTTGCTGTGGTGTAATTTATATAGAATTAACTTCTGCATTTGACAGGGTCATACACAGAATACTGATCAATGGGTTCATAGGTTCATAGGTAGGTACTGGGCTATCTGCCCGAAGGCATATATTAGCCCAGCCACGTTGTACGGTATTCACCGCCCCTTTGGTTAGTTCCCTAAGCCCTTGATTTAGCAGCTAGTACTCTTGGCCCCTATCTAGTAGAGCTGTTGGTATGATCCCTGGTGTGAACTTACTGTTACCCATCCACTCATCAAGGTTCCTCTTGAAGAGTGATAGTGAGGGGCTCTGTCTTATGTAGATTGGGACATTGTTCCATAGCAAGGGAAGTCTTTGCGAAGGGAATCTATCCCTCCAGCATGTTCTATTCATTGTTGTGCTGAGGTTTTTATCCCTAGAGCATGTAGCTCGAGTGGATTTGGTTTTGCTAAGATGGTGCATGTTCAACAGTTCTGGGTTGGACATGGCTCTGTATGTTAGACAGAGATCGCCTCTGAGAAGGCGTTATGCAACAGAGAAAAGCCTTAGTTTTTTCAATCGTGCTGCATAGGGCAACTGTTTGAGGCCAGTAATCCTCTTAGTGAGGTACCTCTGTGGTCTCTCCAGCTGCTGGAGATGCCTAGCCAGGTACATTCCAATTAGTGCATTGTACTCAACAATGGGTCTGATGAGGGAAGAGTAGAGGGGCACCACTACATCCTTAGATCTTGATCCAAACCCTTTACTGATCAGATGGGTCACATAGAAGGATTTTCTAACCACCTTGGCAACATGGTTATCAAAGGAAAGCTGACTATCTACTTGGGTACCTAGATCCCTTATTACTACTTCAGATTTCAGGGGGTTACCTCCTATGTGGTAGTTCACAGGTACTCTGTTTTTTCCAAAGGGGATTACTACACATTTTTTAGCATTTAGCTTGAAACCATGGTTTTGACACCATGCATCAGTCTCATTAAGGCCCTTCTGGAGGATATCCATGTTGGCCGGAGACTCTGTTATAGCACCCAGTTTGCAGTCATCCGCAAACTTGGTTAGCCACAGCCCTTCAGTGCTTTCCTGTACTTCTGAGAAGTATATGCCAAACAGGAGGGGCCCCAGGACAGAGCCTTGAGGCACACCACTCATTACTGGTCTGGATTCGGACATAGATCCCGCTACTCTTACTTTGTGGGATCTGTCTGAGAGCCAGTTTGCGATCCATCTTGTGACGTAAGGGTTTATGCCCAGGTTGGTGAGTTTATCAATAATACCCAAATGGGGAATGGTGTCAAATCCTTTAGCAAGGTCAAGGTAAGCTGTGTGTACCTCCTTTCCCTTATCTATAGCCTGAGTAACTGTCTCAAAGAAGTCCACCAGGTTCAGGAGGCATGATCTGCCCTTGATGAAGCTGAACTGTGTGGGGTCAAGTTTTTGGAGGTTGCCAATCTCTCCCTTTATGAGTTCCATAATGATCCGCTCTATTGCCTTACAGATCAGACTGGTCAGGCTTATTGGTCGGTAGTTCCCAGGGTCGGTTGTGGGACCACCCTTGTGCAGTGCAACCACCGTTGCTGTGCGCCATTCTATGGGCACATATCCTGTCGAGAGGCTGAGACTAAACAGGGTATTCAGATGCGAGGTTAATTCATTTTGGAGCTCGCGTATGACACAGCCCAGGACACCATCTGGTCCCATGGAAACAGTGTTTTTGGCTTTAGATAGAGCCTTATTAACCAATGTATCAGTGATAATTGGAGTTACACAACCCCCTGGAATAGTAATAGGCCCTGGTAGGTGGTGAGGGAAACTGGACTGGAACAACTAGGTATCGATGTACTCTTGAAAAGATGGATAGTTGCATGGCTTACAAATAGGACATGGCTAGTATAATACAGCAATTGGACAGGTGAAAGTTTTGGTTACAGTCAGGGTGTCCAACAGAGCTCTATCCTAGGACCTTACTTGTTTTAAATTATATCATTCAGACCTAACATTTTCATCTGAATCATTTTATATTGTTCTATATTCTATGTTCAGGTGAGGTGAAATTGTATAAACTGAGTACATGTGTTACTGATAAGACATGTCTGCTAAAGAGCTTAACTAAATTGACCATTTGAGCACAGGAGAATAATATGCTGATAAATACATCAAAAACTAAGCATATGCAATTTGTGAGAATATGGAAACCTTATAAGAAAACAAGCATGATTAAACTGGAAAGAGAACAGAAGAAATAGACCACGGGCATCCATGGATATGAAAATGTATGTTATTATGAAAGACTAAATATCTGAATTTGTACAGTGTCTCTTACAGATATCTAAGAGGAAATCTTATTGAAGTATGTAGGGCATTTAGAGACATCTATATTTGGGAATGTTTGGGGTTATCAAAAAGTACTAGAAAATCATCAAAAAACCTATGTAGAAGATTCTATAGGAATGAGAAGTGTACTAACTGGTTCCCTGAGAGAGCAGCTGATGCATGGAACAAACCAGCAAATTACATTAAAGCAAGTACTGGTTTAGATATTTTTAAGAACAGCCTGGACACTTATTATGGGAACAAGTGTTTTGGTATATTGGCAAGCTAGAACGGCATTAATGCCCGTGATTGAAGTGTTTGTATGTTTGTATGTATGCAACCATTCTTAAGTTGTTACTGTCAGGTCTAGAGTTGCACTGTATAATTTGATAATATGGACCCAAAAATGACAGCAGCAGAATAAAAGGTTTGAGTCTGACTGCTGTCCAATTTAGTTTTATGGGAAAAGATTACTGTCTTATGGTCTGCCTTATTCGGACACAGAGTTACTATGATTTTTTGGGATCCTGTTAAATGATCGAAAGTTTATGTTAGCGAATACCTAAACATCTATCTGGTAATAGCGAAAGCAAAAACCTGTGAACGGCCAATTTAACTCGGGGAAAGAATTCCCCTGGCTGTTATGTGAATTTTGCCCCTTTCCCCACTTTAAAGCGATCTTGGAGTTGGTATATTTTGTTGGGGGGTTGTGGGGGCACAGTTCCCCAGTTCATTTTGGTTTAATATATATTTTTTTTTTTTGCGGCCAAGGGAATTCATTCCCTACATTAAATCAGCTGTTGGCTGTTTTAATTACCAGATCGACGTTTAGGTATTCGCTAACCTAAATGTTCGATCAGGTTATATAGACGCTGATTTTTTTCCATAATATTGCTGCATTTTTTAGTACATCTGGTCCTTTGAGATTTTATTTATTAGATTTAAAAATGTCTCTGCATATCCTACATTGGAGTTGTAGGTACTCCAGTTAGTTGCTGGGTACTTAACATCTTTCAGAATGATGAATCCTTACTTATGTGGAGTTTCCCATTTAGTATGTTTTCTGTACATTGTTGAATTTTTTTTCTCAGTTTCCTAACATAACTAAAAGGATTTGTAATTTTTTTTTTTGCTTTAGCTGTTTTTTTGGACTGGCTTGTAATTCTAGTAGTTTTTTTTTTATTATTCTTAGTCAAATTTTTAGTATCTTCTTTGACTTGAGAGACTTTTAGATCTGTTGAATACCCAGAGTCTTTTTGTTTTACTGTAGATTTTACTTATGCCAGTAGAGGACGGAGTTGGTTTCCTTTTCAGTTTCCTCCTGCATTTTGAGCTAGATGTGATTTCCAAATCTGTATATATATTTAGGTATAAAACTCCTTTACAAAACTATGTGTTGAGATATATTCTGAGGATGGTAATGTTGTAGGTAAGCTTCAAGACTTCTTTACAGAATTTGTAAGATTTCTGCACTTGAAGTATTTGAATTTCAACAACATGGTTTAAAGGAATTAGTTTGACGGGAAAAGTTTACTATCTTATGGTCTGACTTATTCAGGCGCAGAGTTACTATGGATTTTTGCATAATATTGTTGCATTTTTAAATACATCTGGTCCATTGAGATTGTATTTATTAGATCTAAAAACGTGTGTATCTCACATTGAAGGTGTAGGTTCTCCAGTTAATTTCTGGGTACTTAACATCTTTCATAATGATGCATTCTTATTTACATGGAGTTCATCTTTTACATTTAGCAATCTGCCATGAATTTCTAGAGTCAAGGAAGGTGTTCTATAACAGGCAGTACATTGATAGCTGATTTTGTTCATTGTGATTTTGAGTTTACTAAGCTCCATTTGTGAGCATCTGCAGTTCTGTGTAGAGGTGATATGGTCTCTGACAGATATGGGCACACCACCTTAGTTGCTGTTGCATCGGTTGCATCGTGGCAAGCGCTAAACCCAGATATGCAGTGCCTGATGAGCATCTAAAACATGTTACATTGATTGTGCATATACCAATGTCTTCTAAATGCAGGAGTGCTTCTAGGTTGGTTAGCTTGTTGTTTAGAAGCCACCTCAATTTGATCCCATTGTATTACTGATATGTTTGCTACATTGGAATGTTCATTAACTGACCTTTTGTCTAAAAATGATACAATTAAGGCAGCAATTGCTTTGGCCAGTGCAGAAAATACCCTGATAAGCAATTAGGATTTTTAAGCATCTTGTTTCATGCTGATAAAGACTCGATCCCCAGATAGTGACATAAATTGTTTGTCTAATTGTTGAAGCCAATCATCTTTTCTTTGCACATAGCCAGCATTTGTTATGAAGGGAAGATTTTGTTTAGTATCTGTGTCTTGTCTGCATTGGAGACATGTACATAGAGCTCAGGCATGTATCAGAGCATCTCACCCAGGGCTTTCGTTTCTCATGTTGTTCATTCCCATGTGCACAACTCCATTTTTGCAGTTATATTTGTATGGTACAGGGCTGCTAGTGTTTCCTAGTGATTTCTGAAATCCAGCCACCAGAAAGAAAACTGACTTCCACTTTTTTTTCCAGCCTGGTGAGAGGGTATTCTAAGTCTCTCACTAGGGTATCAGCAAACACTACAACTTCTTAGTTTATGGTATGGTCTTTTGTGCAGCATTTGAGGCCTTTTATCTCACTGTAACTTTTGCTGAAGGTTAGATATTATGTTGTGCAATGTTTAATTTCAATCTTTACTGGAAATTAGTCCTTATGGATCTAGGAGGTGAAGCTAAGGATTTCTTTGCAGCATCAGTATATGAAATATTATGCATCATGGTCAAATGTACTGTGTGTTGAGTGGTAGTGCTGTGCTCACAGTCTGTGTTCATGTTTGTGACAGAGAGGCAGAATTATCTCTTAAATATTTTCAACACTCACAGAGTTATTTATGTTTAGTAAGCATACCTTATCTCTCAGTGTAAGGCAATTGCTAGACAGCTTTAGGGCACACTATTATATAAGGCTGGCAACAAAGGAGGACATTTGGGTTGACCTTCCATTTTTTTGTAACATAAAACTTGATTTAACTTGTCGTGAGATGCAGAGCACAAATACAGCAGAGATTTACAGCTGTTTGAAATACATTTCAGTTAAGGAGTAGGAAGTGTAATTGCATATATATATATATATATATATATATATATATATATATATATATATGTGTGTATATGTCCATTTAGTATATACATAACTCAGGTTTAAATACAACTGTGTTGAACACATCTTTGGAACCTTCTCTTACAATACATTATAGTAACTGCTTTCTATGCTGGATGATTGTAGCACCTCTATGGGTTGCTACCAGCTACTTTTAGGGTGCAAGGTGCTTAGCCCTTATTGTTATTCAGCTACGGGTAGCTTGTTGCACCTGTACATATTAGGAGCCTATTTACTGATAGCATTTAATTGAGTTGGCTAGCCAGCTGGCAGTGGGAACATTGGCTCTCAGTGATGATCTCCCCTGATGTGACATCCAGACCCATGTGCAAAAACAAGAAAAGTGGGTTGAAAAGCAACAGATGAAAGCGCCTGCATCTATGGTGTGCATATGTCAACTCTTCTGTGTTAATTGCTCTCCAAGCAATATAACATGAACAGGGAAAATGAAACAACCAATGAAAAAATGCTAAAGCTCTAACTAATATTGTTTGTTTTTCCCAGAACTGTGGCAATTAGCTTGTTGTCATTAGAATAGCCACTATATGCTCTAATTAACTTACACATCTGGTTAAAACTGGCTGGTTGCTGTAACTTAAAAAAGTTACTACAGACAGCAAATAAATATGACAACACCAATTAATTTACTTAACAGCACAAATACCATTTGAATTGCAATGTAAACTGTAAAATTATTTCAGTTAATGGTAGCACTTTCAAGTTCAGATAAAACATAGTAAAACTGCAGAAAAATGCCAGAACCCCCTCAAAATATACTTAAATTTATCTTACAGATGTTCATTTATTTATATGTTTTGTCAATTATGCAAGCTGACCTCATAGCAAGTCATCATCCAGTCAGTCATTTGTTTGTTCCAATCCCCAGCTTTGAATCTGGCTACAATAGCATCATCCCTGGACACCCAGCAAACTTGTTCATTCCCCAGGATTTTCAGACCTATGTGTCACTCACTGAACTGAAGGTAAGAGTCAGGAGACAGGAGTGATGCTATTATCCATGATGAGAGTTCAGACTGTTTTACTGATAACTCTAACAGCCTCAATGCAGTTTTTAGTTTGACGCTTGACATCTGGGATTACATGCATTCTTTTTTTCATGTAACCAATGAAGATGGCTAAACAACACATATTTTGCATTCCCTGAATACCACAACTTCATGGGGCAATATGTTGTTGCCATACACAGTAACAGCTGTCTCAGCTGGAAGGATTTGTTACTTCAGGTATGACACTTCTGTCTATAACCACTTTTACTGTTTTGAGTATTTTAAGTTTTCACCCTATTGTGTAGGCTAACCTGGGGTTATGTCTAGTAGAAAGACAAGATTATAAGCTGAATAAATGTCTGTGTCATAATACTGCATCAAATAGACTGCTGACAGAGAAAATGATGCACTTCTGAATTTACAGAAAGAATATTCATTAAGAAGTAAATGGAAACCTGCATGCAAGCTTGCTAAATCCGACTCAGTTTTCAAGTTGCTTATGTGGTCTAAGACAACTTAAATTATTGAAGTTAGACTTGATGTGAGGGAACAAGTACAGATCCATCTAGTTCAAGCTGATCACAGTGGAGTCTTTAACCTTTTGTTCTTCTTTGAGTAACAGTGGTACTGCAAAGGAATTTTTCCTGTCCAGAAAGATGAAGAAGTAGGGAGAGACACATTTTATTCTACTTTATGTATTCATTTATTTGACATTTGTTGTTTTTTTTTTTTTTTAGAAAAGCTACCTGTGTTATTTTGTAATGGTTATTAGGTAAAGGACTTCTGTGTTTATATACTCCCCATTAGTATATTATATGCATTACATAATAGTATGAAATCCTGTTTTATTGTAGTTTTTCCTACAGATGAGGAATTATTTGAGTTGGTGTCTGTTTTGTAGTTCTGAATACACAGGGTAAACCATTTTTTGTGACATTGCCATGTATTGTCACTTGTTAGACTTGTGTGTCATCACATCACCTATTGACAAAGTGCACATTTGTAGTTCTTGCAAATCTCCTACAGGCTAGCATGGAAGCTATATGTGATTTGCGTGCATCTGTTCATTAAAAGTTAAGTAGTGTGTGTCTTTTGAAGGGATCATGACTGAAAATGTTCCTCAGGCTTACCCAACTACCTGGTTAACAAACAAATAAAGTCAGTGTCATTAAGCTATACCAAGCATCTTTCAAAATGCAAATAACTAGCACTGAATCATTTTCCTAGCTATATATGTTGAACACTATTATAATTATTTTAAAAGGGCATGGCATCACTGACTTCAAAATGGAACTTATTTACAATAGGTAAGCTTTATACGGTCTCTTTCTGTGGTGCCAGGTAAAATATGATTGCTTAAATGTATGCTTTTTAAATCATTTATGGAAACATAAATAAAGAAGATCTGGTACGCGATGATATTAGGAGATATTGTGGTGATATTAGGAGCTTACCCCACTGTAGTACAGTCTCAGAGTTACACACACACACACACACACACACACACACACACACACACACACACACACACACACACACACACACACACACACACACACACACACACACACACACACACACACACAAAAAAAAATATATATATATATGGGTCTACTGCTTTTGGTTGAATTACATTTGGTCAAAAAAGATTTCAGGCAGCCCATTTCACCGAAAATGCATTTCACTGAAAACCCATTTGGTCAAAATGGAATACAGCCCCTGCCCAACTGCAGTATGACCCTGGAGAGAGAATATAAAGTTAGGGGAGGTATGGGGGCACAGCCACACAGTTTGGGGGGTGTGGGGGTGTATCCCCCCACATAATTGCAATGTATTCACTATTAGATACTTGTGTATCCATTACAAATACATTGAAACATATAACTTCAGTAAAAACTAGTTGCAGAATGTGTGGGCTACGTCCCCACACACACCCCTAACTTTATATTCTCACTCCAGGGTCGCACTGCCATGGGGCAGGGGCTATATTCCATTTTTGACTAAATGGAATTCGACTAAATGAGCTTTCAATCAAATGAGCTTTCAGTGAAGTGGGCTGCCTGAAATCATTTTCGTCCAAATGTAATTCGACCAAAAGCAGTAGACCCATATATATATATATATATATATATATATATATATATATATATATATGGATTCACTTCACTTGACTGAAAACTTAGCTGACCAAAAACTCATTTGACTGAGACCTTCTTCTTCTTTCGGCTTTTCCCGATTAGGGGTCATTTGACCGACAGCAAATGAATGAAAACTCATTTGACTGAAAATAGTAGTGGCAGTGTATAAGCCCTTTTCCCCACTGTAGTGAGACCCTGGAGTTAGTATATATAGTTGGGGGGTGTGGGGGGCACAGCCCCCACATTGGGGGGGTGTGGAGTGTGAAGCCCCCCACTTAAATTGGTTAAACACTACTTACGACCCTTTTAACAGGCACTGGACGATATGAAACCAAGCTAGGTGGGGGGCTTTGCCCCCCCACCCCCCCCCAACAACATGCTAACAGATATGAATGAAAAATTGTGCTGTGACTTAATTGATATAGAGTTAACTTCAGAATTTGACAGGTTCATACACAAAACACGATCAATAAATTACAACAACTAGGTATTGATGTATTCTTGATAACATTAGTAGCTACATGGCTTACAAAATAGAACATGGCAAGTATCATATACAGCAACTGGACAGGTGAAATTCTTGGAGGGTATCACAGGGTATCACACAGGGCTCTGTCCTGTGCCTTTACTTATTTAGATTGTATCTTTCAGACCTAACGTCTTCATCTGAGGTGTTCTGTAGTCTATATGCAGATGACCTGAAAATGGATAAACTGATTGCATGTGTTACAGATAAAGCATGTCTGCAAAAGAATTTGACTAAATTGACCATTTGGGCAGAGAAGAATAATATGGTGATAAATGAATGAAAAATTAAGAATATGAGATTTGGCAGACATAGATTGAAAGGTGAATATTTAATAAAGCACACAGTGGTTGAAACTGTAGATTCATTCAAGGACCTGGGAATAGATAGATCCAGTTTTGAGTTTTTCTAATCATGTCAACCAATTGGTTAATGATATTTATACAATATAGGTTTGTATAAAATGATGTATAAAGTCTATGAAATCAGAAATGATGAAGTCATTGTTTGTTAATTATATTAGACCCTAACTTGAAAATGGAATAACTCTGGAAACCTTAATAGAAAACAAGCATGAGTAAACTGGAAAGAATAGAGGAAATATACCAAGGGCATCCATGCATGTGAAAATGTAAGTTACTATGAAAGACTAAAATATCTGAACTTGTACAGTGTTTCTTACATTTATCTAAGAGAAGATCTTATTCAGGTATATAGGGCATTTAGAACCAACTATCTGTAGGAATGTTTAGGGTTACTAAAAGAATCATCAAACGACCTATGAAGAAGATTCTATAGAAATGAGAAGTGTACTAATTGGTTCCCTGAGAGAGCAACTGATGCATGGAACAGACTACCAAATTATGTTCAAGCAAGTAATAGATTAGATATTTTTAAGAACAGCCTGGACACTTATGGAAAGAGTGTTTTGGTATATTGACAGGCTAGAAGGACATTAATGTCTGTGTTTGAAATATTTGTATGTATGTGTGTAACCAGTTAAAAGTTTTCAGCATTAACTTGATGTCACCCTTTTAAATTACAGATGTAAATTATTGCCCAGGCTGTGAAAACAGTAGCATATATTATGTTCAACTTTGAGATAGCCATTCTGGAAACAGCGTGAAGAAGCTAGGTACCACCTTTCATAAGCATTTCTACCTTCCCAGTTTTGCACTCTGGATGGTTTCTTCAGTTATATTAGAATTTACTATGGCAGAGTTTAGCACATCTCTTCATTCATCTATATAAGGCAAAGCCCCAAGGTCTGATGGCCTGCCACTAGATATATATAAAGTAATAGAACAAATGGGCTCTCTGACATTGTTATCTCTTTTATAAAGAATGCTTTCCATATGTCACATTCAGTTAGAATCTAAGGTTTCACTAATTACTGAGTCACTTAAACTTTGAAAGGATACAATTACTTTGTGAAATCTTATGTATATGTCTTTGATATGTGCAGACGCAAAACTTTTTGATAAAATAATAGCTAGTAGAGTCCAACCTTTTCAAAGGTGATTAACATTCTTCAGACAAGGTGGCCTTGTTCTGTTGTGTAACAGTGTGGACCATTTGAGGGGGCCTCTTATTGATGTTTTGGGCCACCCACCCAGTCCCTGTTGTAGCAATTCTAAATTATTAGGCTTCATAATGACAAAGAATTCTAATTGCTTAGAATATCTGTGTGTGGCTCATTGGTATGCTATTGTTGGTATTTCAATTAAGGGATATGGTGTCAAACTAACAAATCAAGATTTACTGTCATTGTTTCCACTGTAGAGAGGCAGATGCCAAGGATACCTTTTCTATTCCAATCAGTTTTTGGTGAATATTGAATCTTTCACTTTCCCTTTGAGCACTAAACATGATATTATAAAGTGGAATAACATCAACAAGCAAGGTGTTTACTCTCTGATAGTTATTTTCTAGCACTGACATCTTATAATATACATAACCTTGCTGTCAAATAAAAGATCTTTTTATTTTTTTTTTCCATCAGATATCCAGTCTTGAAATGACCATGTCTGAACTGGAATTGTTTGTGGCTAACCAAGCTAATAAAATCTTATGGGCATCTTCTATATCAGTAGCTCTGTAATAGTGCTCAGGTATTCCACAACACTGACAGTACCCCCCCCCCCCCTTAGCTCAAACCCTGTGGTGACAGATTTGGGAACACAGGTTGATAACAACCTTATCTTCAATCACCATGTGTACACAGTGATGAGGAACGCATTCTATGTTGCACATATCATAAAAAAGGGCATTGCATCCAGAGCAAAGGATGTTTTAACTCCCTATACTCATCCTTCATCAGACCACCAATGGAGTACATTGCTCCCTTCTGTATGTACCTCACCAGACACATGCAGCAGCTGGAGAGACCTCCAAGATTTCTCACCAAGAAAATTCAGGGCCTTCAACATGTGACCTGCATGGACAGACTGAAGGCCCTGTCACTGTACTCTGTATCTTATAGGTTGCTGTGAGGAGACTTGTGCCCAGCCTACAGAGCAGTCTCAGACCTTACCATAATGGAAATGGTGTATATTGGCAAGTCAAATGGGACAAGATCCACTCACTCTATGGATCTTAACCTAGGCTGTAACATTAACAGAGCATGCTGTAGAGACAGATATGTCTCCCAGAGATTGTCACTCCTCTGAACAAACTCCCAGTTCAAATAAAACAGAGCACCTCAATGACCTATTTAAGCATAACTTAGACAACTGGATGGGAGAATGTAAATTTATCCTGGGGTTGTCACCTATGTCCCTCTTGGATAAGAGCAGTCGGCACTGATCATAGACACGTGCTGCAAATATAGACCTTACAACTTTGTCAATAAGGGAACAAGGGTATAACATGGCTAGGCTTATAAAGGCCCTAGGGCCAATACCCTAGTAACCTTCTATGAATCTATAAGATCCCATCTAAGTTGATGAAACATTGACTTCAGGGAATTTTAAGAAACTTTTTTGTATCATTTCTTCCCTGGAGATATCGTGTTCCTCCAAGAATGGGGAAGATTTGTGATGTTAAAATGATGGTGCTATCTGGATTCTATTATTTCTCTCAACATCTTTTTTTTTTCCACTTGACTCTTCAAAGTGGTTAGGGAAGTTACAAAAAAAAGCTGGTGATACAATATATTTGGTGATGTAAGGAAAAGTTGCTGTCATCCAAGTAATACATACATCAACATATGTTGGTGGTCTATGTATAGTCTTTTTATGCTAAGCCATGTATTGCAGGCAGTAGGCAGCCCCAAAAGTCTTGTTGCAGGCTTCCATTCATTCAGCTATGTAACATCAAGTTATTTTTTGTTACAATAATTCAATGTCTATGTCTCTCCATATTTGGCATGTTTTACATGCCACATGGATACATCATCTAATAGAAAAGCTGATGCTATGGAATTTTCTTTACTAAATCTATGCTGGCTTGAGCTGCCTAACTATTTAACATGCTCATAACTTTTTAATGCACCAAGAAATGCCCAACATTAAAAGATACTATGCAGCACTACTCACCACATAGAGAGCTTTACAGAGCCAGTAAGCCCTTGGTAATCAAAACAAAGTCTAATAACTAAGGAGGTGACTCATTATACACCCATTACATACCAAAACTCTGGAACACCATCTCATCAAACCTGAATCAGACCTTGAAACCTTCCACCTTTAAGACCTTACCAGAACAACACCTAAGCCACATGCGGTTGTGCATATTCTCCTCATTTGGGTAACTCCATGTTCCGTTTTCAGCTCATAACCCCATTCCTTTATAACCTATATCTCCTTTTACACAACAGATCTTTCCAGCACTCTTTTTTTCAATTCCTTTCTACTTTAAACTCCACATTACATTTTAGTTTATTTCTAACCTTTCCACTATCTGCTACAAATGCTCTCCACCTCTCTAATAACCCAGTTATATGCTAGCATATACCCTAACATTCTTACCCCCAACTCATTAGCTAAACAGTGCCTCTCTCACTCTTTTATCTTTACTATTTACTTAGTTACTATTCTTATTTCTACCATTTATACTGTAATCCTTCTTATTCATGTCTTATAAATCATATGTAATATCTGCTTGCCACATATATACTGCACATGAGCTGTTTGCATACTTCATGTTTTATACTTGGAATTTAACATCATGTATAATGTCAACACAGAAGTAATACCTTTGTATCTTTGTATAGGGTCACTGCTGAAAAATTACTTGTTTTTATCTAGATGTCCTAAGAACAAGCTATGCAATGTGTCTTTGTAAAAAAAAAAAAAAAAAAAAAAAAAAAAACTTTGTCATGAGTATCTTCAATGAATTTGCTGGAGCTTTTCTCCCCGGCCTTCCAGTGAAAATTGACTTTGACTAGTCATACATTCCTGGTGAACAAAGATAAATTAAATAAATCAGTACATTTAGGATAATGTGTACCACCCTTGCATATTCCACAATAGTTGGTTGAAGGTAGATATTAGTGAATTCATTTGGAAAGTATGCACATAACAAGGGTAGTTCTTGTTCAGTCATATGCTCTCCAACCAACTTGTATACCTCTTGTGAGACTGAAGGAAACCATTTTACTCTCCCGGTGTGATATTTGGAGATATTTAAAATGTTGGCAGGCTGTATTGAGATTACCTTTTGGAGAACTATTAAGCTTTTGCAATTACCCATCTCTTTTGGGAAAACCCATCTCTACTGAAGAGGAAGGCTTGGATGTGAAAGCTACAGATCATTTTTGATCTCTTGATCATGCCAAGTAGAGTTTCTGTGCAATAAGGCAAGTTTAATAATTTCTATAACATTGGAAGTAAGGTTGATACTACAGAGGCAATGTTAAGAGTTATAAATGTTTTATACTCTACACAGACACTTTTTTTATTTAAAAACTGAGCATATTTCTACTTGATGGGTAATGGACTATAAAAGGCAATATAAGCTGTGATTAACTGTGTGTGGATATAAAAAAATCGAATGAGGGACTGTGTTGGTGTGTATACACAATGCAGTATACTCTTTCTGGTTTAGTCTTGGGTGCCCTGCAGAAACAGATTTCCATGTTATCTGAAGTGTAGCTAATGACATAAACATCCCATCTTATATTATGTTTTACATTAAAAATGTGGATTGTTTGTTGAGGATTAATTTCTGTTCACTGGAAGCATGCAGAAGATATTTTCAAAGTCATATGAACTGGACATTTGAAATGCTATAATAGTTTATTGGCTAAGAATGTTATTGATGATACTTCTGCTGCTGTTTGTTTCTAAAATGTCTACAATAAACCTCTCTGTCCAGTAGTTAGTATGAAGCACACTTGTCTTAACCTCAAGCGATTATATAGTTATTTATAAAGTTTATCATAGGCATCGTATGGATCCTAAGAAGTTCAATGCTGCAGTGTCTTGCAACCATTTTATCTTGTTAGTTCCTACCCTAACCTATCTCATGCCCTGTAAAGGCAGAATAAGCCATTCAATCCAGGGTGAATTTATAAATACCCATTCCAATCATCCAGGTCCTGTTTGAAGAAAGATGAGCTATAACACTGCTATATCTACAGAGGGAGTTTTCTCCATTGTTGAGGGAGAGTTATGAATCTTTTTCTCTATTTTTTCCGTGTTTTATTGATGTGCTGACAGAGGTACTGGTATTTGTGGACTATTTGATTTGTAGGTCTGCAAGTGATCCTGGACTACTGGGACCCTGACTGCTCAGAAGGCAAGGCAAAGTATAAGTCTGCTTTGAGGAGCATGTAAGACAATGAAAAGAGGGACAGTGCCTCCAGTCATTTCTGTTAACATAATGATTAGAACTGTGTGATTCTGTTTGTTAGGAACCCCTTGGGTCATTCCAACTGTGTGGTATGTCTGGTGAGATACATCCCAAAGGGAGGCCTTGGGTTCTATAACAGGTCTGATGAATGCAGAAAAGTAGAATGCAATAAAATATTTATATCTAAATGATATTCAGTAGGTGGCTAGTTGTGTTAAGTAGAAGTTTTTCTTGACAACAGTTATTACATGGTGAATAAATGAGTTTGAATTATTAAACCAGGTTACTGGCTCCCTAAATAAATTTCATTTTGAAGTGGGGTATTTCAAATATTATATGCTAGAGGATTGTTTACCTTCCAAATTCATCAGTGTTGCATTTTTTAGAATTTATACTAAGCCCAATTTTAATACACCAGACATTTATAATTACAGTACCTTCAAAAAATGAGCTACTATCCAAATCCCAGCATGGCTTCAGACCTTCCCATAACACCACCACAGCATTACTTTCATATACTAACATTGTCGCTCACCAGAGAAGCAATGGACTATTCGTATCCTTCATATTCTTAGACTTGTCCAAAGCCTTTGATATGGTTAACCATAGAATGCTTCTAGAAACACTATCCACCCTTAACATAAGCCCCTCCACCTTATCATGGTTCAATAACTACTTATCAGACCGTCAACAGGCAGTTATATGGCAAGACCAATTGTCCCCCCTATTGCCAGTAGCCATATGTGTCCCCCAAGGGTCCATCCTCGGTCCATCACTGTTCTCACTGTTTACAAAGCAGATAGCTTCATCCTCACCCTCTGCCTCAGTAGTGCAGTATGCAGATGACACTACCATTGTATGTGCCGCCCCCAGCATAAGTGAACTACAAACCTTAACTCAAAATAACTCTACCTTAGCTGAAGCATGGTTCACCAACATCAAATTTATTCTTAACCCCAAAAAACACAAACTCATTCTTTTCAACCCTGGTAGATCTCCACCTCTAAACTACAATATTACCATAAAATCCAAGGCTAATATACAAATCACCCCAACAACACACAATAAACTCCTAGGAGTAGAAATTGACAGCAATCTGAAATTTGACATACACATAGCACAAACAATCAAGAAAGTTAACAAAAAAGCTTGGTCTTCTTTATAAGAACAAGACAGTTCATCACTAAACATACTAAAGCCACTATTGCAAGGACTCGTCTCTTATCCCTTTTCCTTTATGCCTCCCCTATCTTAACTAACCTTCACCACACCGAACCAAACAAAATGGAATCTTGCTACAACAAGATTGCCAAGTTTGCTACCGATGCCTTACATAGATCCCATCACAGTTTAGCCCTCAAACAACTTAACTGGCTTGAGTTATCCCAACTACTCCTACTAAACTAACTCTCTATAGCACACAAACTCTACTACCTTTCTGACAAAACCCCAGCACTACAACATCTATTTCACCCCTACACCACCACTAGAGCCTTAAAATCTAGTAAAAACATCATCAACTTCATCAAACATAATAATGATGCTGGTAAATCTCTCTTTGCCTGTACTACTGCCAAAATCTGGAATTCACTCTCCAGCCAGTTAACCTTTACCTCCTCTCCTTTCCAATTTAAAAAAAACTCCTCAAAGCCCAATATTTAAATAACTGGATTTGCTCTTGTTACTCCCCAAGTTGACCTAGACCACTGCAGTGTCACAAGGAGCCGTGTTGCATATCTGTGCATGCAATGACAACTCCTTTACAGCACTGGTCAACTTGTTCTATCATTGTTTTGTTCTAAACAGAATGAATATCCATCCTAAAAAGACAAACAAAACAAACAAAATTTTTTTCATATTTGTATCACCTACTATAATAATGGCTTACAATGAATAACTGATAATCTCTGCTTATGTATCCTTGTTTGTATTTTTATCATGTATGCTCACGTCTTCTGATATGTTACCCATATGCTTGTGTGCATTCTTATTATGTATGCTCATGTGTTCTCATATATGTTGCCCAACTTTTTATCTTATGTGCTAAATTGTTATTGTTATTTGGAGCTTTTCTCCCCGGGCCTCCGCTGAAAATGGACCTGTGCTCAGTCAAACTTTCCCTATAAACAAATGTAAAATAAATAAATAAAAATAAATAAATAACAGTTGCTTCCTGCTGGAGGGCTTGAGTGACGAGGAGGGTGGTGGTAGCAGTGACTCCCAATTTGCAGTCATGCATAATCTTGGTTAACTATAAGCCTTGTACTTTAGCCTAAACATCAGAAAATAAATAACATACAAATTAGTCTCAGTACTGAACCTTGCAGGACACCACTGGTCACCATTGTCCTGTCTGATGGTACCCCTACCAAATGCTCTGTGTGTGTATGTGTGTGTGTGTGTGGGGGTTCTCTGTATGCCTTCGGTCTTTCATTCAATTTGACATACATCTTGTCACATATTATCTTATTTGTGATGCATTTATTTTATTAGCTTTGCTAACTTGTAGGGTGGTTTCAAATGCTTTGGACAAATCAGAGTTGGCTATGTATACTGTGGAATACTGTCAATAAGTTATGTTACATTTGGTGCCACTGGTTCATTAGAAAGGATCAGCATTTAGCAAATTCAAATTGCTAATCTGATGAGATGTTTAATGTTTATAATAACAAAGTCTGTGACAATATTTCCCATGTCTTGCAATGAGAATTGTGGAACTAATAAGTGTATAATCTCCTGGGTTTGTAGTAGGCCCACCTTTATGGGAATGCATCTCGCTATATGTCTTACTTCTGTGACTGAGCTTTCAACAAGATTTAGACTAAATAGCTTATGGAGAGGTTCCATGAAGGCATTTTTACTGTTTTTTAACAAAAGGTACAATATGTTTTCTGGTCCCATGGAGAAATATTCTTATGTTTATGTTATATTCTTCGGTTTCAGTAAATGTTCATTACCGATGCTGACTCATGTGGGGTTGAGAAATAGAGGGTTCAGATGGCTTTGTATAGCCATCTTGGAAGTAAAATTTTCAATATATTAATTTGCTAACATATTATCAATGTCCACTGGATCCAAATAGGTTTTTCCATTTGGTATAAGTTCTGTACATTGTTTAGTGTTTGTTAATTTCCTAATATAACTAAAGGAGGATTTGTAATTCTTTTGTGTTTCAGATGTTTTATGGGCTGGCTTTGTAGATATGATAGTCTTTTTTAAATGTTAATTAAATTCTTAACATTTTCTTTAACTTGGTGGCAGTGGCAGCTGGTGACTTCAACTCAAAGGGGGGCTGTAGGAGACAGCTGAATGGATGTGGCCAACTAGAAAGGGAAGTAGCTATGCTCAAAACCACAAAAACTGTAACTTTAATTAAATACGCTGCCCTGGGTGCCAAACCATCATTATGAGAATCCAAAAAAAAGAAAGGAAATGTAGAAGAAAAAAAAATTCAATGCATTGGTTGCATGACAGATTACTTAATATCTAGATGGAAACAAAAAGGTTGTGAGGCATGACAAAATAAATTACTTTTTAAATATGTTACTGGAATGCCAGTCAAAATCAAGTATAAGAAAAACAAGCAGCACTCAACTCAAACCACTTCTCCTTGCACTGCAGTTCTAATTATAATTTATATTCAGCTTTATTAAAGTACCAAGTAACATGCAGAAAGTAACAATCTCTGTGACACCCCCACTTGTAAAAATGTTTCTTATCCAAAAAAGACCTGCTGCCTGACAACCATGTACTTGTTTCATGGTGAAAACATGATCAAAGTAAAAAATGAAAAGCAAACAAGAAACAAGCTCAACATACATCGCTTAAAGGATTACTGCACAGTTTATGAACCACACACAATAGAGTGGCATTCTGTTTAGTTTGCAGGTAAAGCCTGCAAAGATGACTGCAAGTCTCCAACAAGTCTCCAACAAATGTAACAAGCTTCTTAAAATAATGTAATCCTGTCCTTTATTACAAATATAGTCATATGCATTTCAATACCCAAGGCTTATACGTTATCTAGTTATGTAAGTATTCTCTGCATGGCAACAACAGAAAGGCTTTCAATGTTGGCAGTTCTTTAACAGTACACTTATTAAAAATTACTTGCATCTTACAATCTCAGAGAAGCGTATCTGATGGTCATAAAAGCATTGCTACTTAAACACAGAGCAACAGGCACTTTTTGAATAATAATAAGCATAAATCAACAGTATAAAAATATGACAGAAACATGAACATTCTGCAAAATCAAGGACAGATGAAAAGCCACTGTAGTACTTGTGTCAACTTTGGATGGCGGGATACTCTGCACATTTACACTGCATAACTGCTCCTTGCCTTGCTTGGACACATCAAGAGTCATTACATGGGGGAGTGGGGTGCAACATGTATGTCACAATTTGAAATGTCTCTGGCTGTCTGTGATGACTTTGACACATTTGTCATATCTCTCAACCTCAGAGGAAGAAATCTGGGCAAAGCCATACACAGAAGCGGGACAAAGGCCCAAAAATAAGGACAATTTTTTTAAATATTGCACTTATAAACTTAGAAAGATAATACACTTATAAACTTAAAAAGATAATACTAATCTTACATTAGTATGAATTTTCTGAAGGGTATGAAATCTGAAACTGAAATGTCTGCCATTATTTTCTAACTTCAGTCTTTAATGATTTGCCACTAATTTGCCAAAAATGGAAAATTTGGCAATGAATGAGAAATGAAAAATGGACCAAAAATGTGATCCAAAAATATAAAATAGCCAGACAATACAGCTGGGAACCTGTCAAAGACGGGACACTTTTTTAATGTTAGTGCTGCTAACTTGAGCAGCTGACAAAATAAAGGAATCCACATGCATTTCTGAAATAAAAGTAATCTATAACTCTGGTTATTACAGTTATTTATTAATTGTAAACCCTCCATTGTTTCTTTCCAAATTGCTATTTTGCAGAGGGATTATTAGAGGAAGAGCAACATTTTAAGCCAAAATCGGGGATGGTTGAGAGGTCTGGATATGCCTAGTTCGATAAAGCAATTTATTTGCACGTACCTCTCAACCTGTTAATGCAGGAAATCTGGACAAGGCCAAATATATTGGGGAACATATAAACAGTACTAAAAATGCTTTTGTATAAACTGAGACAGTTGATAGAATAACAGATCTTGCTTTAACATGCATTTTTCTGAAGGTTATGAAGTCTGAAACTCAGTGTCTGTCATTATTTAGTGACTTCATTTCTAAATGATTTGCCAGAAAAACACACAATTTATGAGGAACAAACCAAAAATAAGAAGCGAAAATCTATTCATTCTGCAAACATCTGGACAGTTGAGAGGTATAGTTCAGCCAGGGCTGTCTTTGAGTTTGCCACCCTTCCCCCCTCACAAAATCATGGTCGAATGGAGCCTCCCCCCTGCATCCATTTCAATGAACCATTACTTGGCTATTTCACCCCATTTACCATAAACAGAAATGTGCACACTGCTTTACTTCTGCGATGATTTGGACTTCATTTGAAAGTTTTATTTTGCATTTTACAGCGCAAATACTAATAGATATCTGATAAGCAAAGCAGTGCAGTCTCACAATGAAAACAGACTTAGCATTAAAACTTCTCTGCCCTTGAAACTCACATTCATTGAAACAGCATTGAAACTCACATTCAAAGAAAATACATTTTGCCAGATAAAGATTAACTTTGGGTTTGGGCTGTTTTTAAATCACAGGCCCCTTGCACATGAAACATATACATGCTCTTTCATACACCTTCCTGATTGTATTAAATTATATTCCTTGTACAATACAACACAGTTTTAGAGGGTGTTTTAAATGTATTGTTTTGGACATTTTTCCAGTAAACAATGAAACAAAATGCATGCACCAATAATGACAAAACTGTCTAATTCAGAACATTTCCATCATAAAAGTCTACTCAAACCTCTACAGTCCACCAGTATTAGTACATATGCACAATCTCTGAAGAAGTAAAAGTCATCTAAATAATTCCACATTAAAGATATCTGTAACTAATGAAGAGGTTGCTGCTTGCAAACAAGTTTATATTTCATTGTTTCATCTACAAATAAAGTGCCTGTTGCCCTTGAGGAATAAATTGCCTATCTTAACACTAAAAAAATGATAAGCTAGTAATATTACAATAGGGAATGGATGGCAAACTGAAAACAGGTTCATATTTACTGGGTATCTTCGCCAAAAAGGAGTGAAGCATCCACCCCCTTTGCAACACAGTACAGTATCAGCAATGCATCTATCTGCTGTGGGAGTAGAACCCGCAGCCTTCTGCTTCAAAAGCAAGTACACTACCTGTTGTGCTATTAACAATGCAAGAGACTCAGCATAAGCAGCACTAAACCTTTGCTCCCCTGTAGCTCTCAGCTCCTTGTAAAATCCACTCACTCAACTGTATCTCTGACCTTTGCAGTACAAGAAATCTGGAAAAAGCCAACATTTATTGGGGGGGACACAAGCCCCAAAACAGGGGCACATTTTAAACATTGCTTGTATAATGTTGGAAAGTTATTAGAATAAAATGCTGTGTTACCACCATACATTTCACTGCCAAGTCCTGAACCCAGGACACTGTGCAAAACAGACAGAGCAACATACCACTATGCCAAATCAACTGTTTTGTGAAAGAGAGGAAGACTGAAACTTAAATGGCTACCATTTAGTAAATTCATTTCTCACCATAGCTGTCAACCTTTTAGCACAAAACACCTGAACAAAGCCAATAATTGGGGAATACAGCCCCCAAACATATTCAGTGAATTCAGTTCTTACTATAGCTCTAAACCTTAGCAGAAAAAACCTGGACAAAGCCAATAATGGGGGAATACAGTCCGAAAAAGTATGGACACATTTCAAATATCCATCTTATAAACTTAGAAAATTGCTAGAATAAAAGCTTTTGCGTTACCAAGTGCTTTCTGAAGAATATGAACTCTGAAATTCAAATGCTTGTCATGTTTATTTAACATTTGTTAACCAGGAAAGTCTGACTTGAAACAAAAGCCAATTTTCAGCAGAGGCCCATGGAGAAACACTCCAGACAGACACACGTCTTTGTAAGACGGGATGGGAGGACACCAGAGCACCCACAGGAAAGCTACAATAACAGAGGGAGGACATGCAGACTCCACACAGAAGGCACCCTAGCCAAAAATCAAAGCAGAGAACCTGTAGCTGTCAGGAAACAATGCTACGACTGCACTAATGCACTACTGATTTTGTAAGGACTCAAAAATACAGAAACCACAGATTTTATGAGGAACAGAACAGAACAAGTGTGAGGGAAAAAATTGGGTTTTTTGGGTTTATGTTCATGTTCATTCCTGTTCTAGGGTCACCCACCACCTACAGCCACACACACACACACACACACACACACACACACACACACACACACACACACACACACTCACAAACTCAGGTTGTAAGTCCATCCACAAAACATCTACAGCCCTTCCATCTAGACTCTGTCTGTCTGTAAACAGGTTGTAAATAAATGCATCCGCAGTCCATCCCAAACATCCCATCCCCAGCCCATCTAACATCTAACTCTGTGAAACAATATCCCTTCTTCCATCTAGCCTATGATGAGTGATGATGAGAGCAAGTCCTTCCCATGAGAGCAGTAGGCTGGGTGCTACCCAGCCTGCAGATGTTGCAGTCCAATCTTCCATCAAGTCTATGCAGTTGTAACTGCATAGACTTTTGGGATAGTGCTTCTGCATGCTCTCTCCCTAATCTGACTGCTAGTGAGACAGTCTGGCTTCTGTGTGCATGCTCCAGACTGGTTCACCAGCTGTCTGGAAATGCCACAAGTGAGCATGCGCGATGTTCCATGACTTACATTTTTATTTTGTATTTCCATTTTTTTATTTTCATTTTTATTTTATTTTTCTTCTTTGTTTAATTGCTGGGGGGTGCTGCAGTCCTGCAGTCCAATAGCATGAGCCGCCCCTGCTTGTTGGTCTTTAATCTATTATAAACTCAGCCTTTTTGTTTTATTGCAAATTTTTCTTATGTCATTAGACTACTATAGTGGTTTGCTTTTCAATTTTCTATTGTATTTAGCTATAACAGGGCTTGCCAATTCTATATATTTTATATAGTTATAAACATCCTTTATAAATCTATCTGGAGACATACCTCTCAACTTTTTAGTGCAAGAAATCTGGAGAAAGCCTAAAATAATGGGGGAGGTCAATGGCCCAAAAATAGGGACAGATTTTATAAAGTTGATAGAATGCTTGGATGTGTGTTATGATGCATTTTCTGAATGATATGAAATATGAAATAAGTGTGAAACTCGAATGTAAATCATTATTTACTGATTTCATTCCTCAGTGATTTGCCAGAAAACTGAAAATTTTATGAGAAGCAGACAAAATTATGAGGCAAAAATCTGGACTTTATGTTAAAATCTGGACAACTGAGAGGTATATCTGGGGATGATGTTATAAGTAAGCTTCAAGATTTTTTCATAGAATTTACTAGATCTGTACACTTGAAGTCTTTGAATTCCAACATGTTTTTTAAGGTGATTTAGACAGTGTGATGGGAAATAGTTACCATCCTATAGCCTGACTTATTGGGATAGATAGTTGCTATGGATTTCTGCATAATGTTGCTACATTTCAAGTATATCTGGTTCATAGTGTTTTTATTTATTAGATTTAAATCTTATATGCAAAACCATCACCAAAGGTGTTGGTATTCCAGTTAATTGTGGCTACTTAATATATCACAGGATGATGAGTTCATATTTATGTAGAGTTCATCCATTACATTTAGCAATCTGCCATAAACTTCAGGAGTAGTGAATAGTGTCCTATAACAGGCAATAAACTAATAGTTGATGTTTTCATTGCGATTTCGAGTTCACTAAGCTCCATTTATGAGCATCTGCAGTTCTGTGTAGAGGTGATATGGTCTCTGACAGATATGGGCACACCACCATAGTTGCTGTTGCATCTTGATAAGTGCTAAACCCAGATATGCAGTGCCTGATGAGCATCTAAAGCATGTTACATTGATTGTGCATATAGCAATGTCTTCTAAATGCAGGAGTGCCTCTAGGTTGGGTAGCTTGTTGTTTAGAAGCCACCTCAATTTGATCCCATTGTATTACTGATATGTTTGCTACATTGAAATGTTCATTGACTGACCTTTGTTTAAAAATGGTACAAGGCAGCAATTGCTTTGGCCAGTGCATAAAATCCCTTGATAAGCAATTAGGATTTTTAAGCATTCTTGTTCCATGCTGATATAGGCATGATCATCCTAATAGTGACATAAATTATCTGTCTGATTGCTGAAGCCAATCATTTTTTTTTTCACATAGCCAACATTTGTGACGAAGGAAAGATTTTGTTTAGTATCTGTGTCCTGTCTGTATTTGTGAGATGCACAGACACTCAGGCATATTTCAGTGCATCTCACTCAGGGCTTTTTCTGTCCCACATGCACAACTACAATTTTGCACTTACATTGGTATTGTGCAAGGCTGGTAGGAGGTCCTTATGATGTCTAAGATCCTGCCACCTGAATGACACCTGAGTGTCACCATGGGTTTTTCCAGCCTAGTGAGAGGGGAATGTATGTGTCTCACTAATATATCACCAACCACTAAATCATTTTTGTTTATGGTGTGGCCTGTTGTACTGCATTTGAGGCCCTTTATCTCACAGTGACTTTTGCTGAAAGTTAGATAATATGTTGTGCAATATTTAAGTTTGATTTTTGCTGAAAATTAGTCCTTATGGGTCTAGAAGGTGATGGTAAGGATTTTTTTTTTACAGCATTAGCATATGAAATATTCTGCAACATGGTCAAATGTCATGTGTGTTAAGTGACAATTCTATGCTCACAGTTCATGTCCATTTTGTGACAGTGAGGCCTCAATATATCTAAAATATTTTTAACTCACACAAACAGAGTTTTTTTATGTTTACTAACTTTGCATTATCTGTGAGCGTAAGGCAGACACCACACAGCTTTAGGATATATAATGCTGTAAGGCTACCAGCAAGGGGGACACAAGCAGGCTTACCTTCATTTTTTTTTCTTTTGTGGCATAAAACGTCATTTAACTTACAATGGGATGCAGAGCATAAATACAACAAAGATTTACAGTCTTTTAATATCAATATTGTTTAAGGAGTGGGTAGTGTAGTTAATATATATGTCTGTTTAGTAAATAAATAACTTGAGTTTAAATGTAACTGTGATAAAAACAGCTCTGGAACCTTGTATTACAGAAGTTTATAGGAGCTGCAGGCTATGCTGAATAATTGTAGTACCTCTAGGGGTAGCCAACAGATGCTTTTAGGATGCAAGGTACTTGGATCTCTGTCAAGGAAAAACAACTTCAAAATGATCAACACACAGCAGGTTCAGGTTAAGGCACTTTAATCTTGCAGCAAGGAGACAAAAACGTGCTAATACAGAGTTTGTCTAACTAATATCAGGAAGTGAAGCTATTCTTATACATTTCTTACAAGGTATTGCCTACTAAGCTGACGTAATAAATCACAAGTTCTTTCCAATATTATTTCATAGCAGCTGTTTTCCATGATTTTCTGCTGGCATATCAAGTTTACAAAAAAACTTCCTAAGAAAAACAACGTGGCCTTGATGACCACCGGTCAGATACAACTTCTCACTATGCAATGTTACCATTCAAGGTACTATGGCTAATTCAAGCACAAAGCAAGTACAGATTACAGTTCATTTCTTCAAGCAGTCTTTGTTTGATGTATCTCTTCTTTTCTGCAGCTGTGCATGTTCTCATAACACAAACAGAGCTGATTGTTCATATCCAATCACATTATAGAAAACAGTATTGTTCTATTCATTCACTATTCATTCATTTTCCTGACCTAGCAGATAATCACCTGCTTCTCAGTAAATTTCCAAAAGGCATAAACATGAATTTTGCTGTGCTAGCAAATACTAGGTCAGAGGGCATCTTGCAATTTCAGAAAGCATACTGCAGTTTGGAAAAGCATCTTATAATTTCATACAGAATTAAGCTGTACATAAAATAGAATGAAATGTGTTAACCCTTTTAGCTTCTAATAAGCACTAAACATATACATTAATACATATTCTTCTAACATTTCCCCCCATTAATACTTTTTATTCTATTTTCAAAAGCATAAACAGTTGTGTCTTCTCCTAACCTCTTTCTGTTCAGAATTTGCAATTAAGAGAGTCATTCAGTTTAAACTTATGAAAATGTTTCATTTTTCAACAGTTCTTCAATTTCAGTACTTTGATATAATGTCTCCGAAACTGACATGTCTATAAAATCTTTGATTAATCTTTTCATGCAGGGAATACCACAACAAACACACACTCCTAATAGGAGTAATCCCACACAAATGGCAATCAGGATGTTCATTAGGATGCTACCCCACCCCCAAACAAATTCTGGAAAAAGTCAGTCAGTGGGTTTGGGCCTGGTTTGGTCATGGCCGACACTTGCTGAATCACCTCAAGATGGTCGTTTATCTCATGCTGGTTGTCAGGAATATACGAACAGCACTCCTCTGTTATTAAAGCACACGTACCAACTTTCACCGCTAGGGTGAAGTCAAGAGCCATGCGGTTTTGAAGCACCACAGTTCTCATAGCATTCAGTTCATCAGTCATTAATTTGAGAGCAGAAAAAGTTGCATTACTCATTACTTCAAGAAGTTTGGACAGTTTTCTCAGCTCCCAAATCGATTTCACTGCGCCATATGCAGGGGCTATACCTGCCCATGATATAATAGTGTCACTCAAGTCCATGTGTGTCAGTTTATCTTTGTTTTTCATGGAATTATGGTTTCTCCAGCCTGCTTCGATTCGTCCCACTGGATTTTCAGGCCTTTTGATTGGATTTCCGGTTTTCTTGGTGACTTCTCTGACATTTTGAATTTTTCCCTGAGGCAGGACTGCAGTGTGTCGTATGGCCGGAACCAGGTAACCCAAAAAACAACTGCCGGACCAGTTCTCAGGTAACCATTTGTATGCCTTTTTCCCACAAACAAAATAACAATTCTCTACTTTAGTATTAATATACACTTGCCCTGCATGAAACATTTTCTTATCAATAATAGATAGTTGTTTTAAAAGAACAGGATTATGTTGTATCTCATCAATAGTTTTATGTATCGACTCAAGATATGAGTCATAGTTTGCATCACAGATATAACCTGCATTATTGGCTTTGGTATAACATTTGTAAGGAACAGTCACATTACAATGATTACAACCTACCTGAACAGTATCATTTTTGTAAAAACCTACAATTCCCTTTTGTGTAACAGGCAGGTACAATGCTATTTTGTCTTGTGATTTTACAGTTGTAGTATCAAAAAGCAAATTTCCCAGGTTTCATTGACCCCTAGGGGGACAGCAGTCATTAATAATCCCCCGTATGCTGTTGGTATAGCTGTGCAGATCCAGCAATTCGAAACATTAAAAGTTTCAGCATAAACATATTTAATTGCTTGGTAAGTGTTAAAGTTTGGATGCCAGTCTATGAGTGATTCACATTTATTCAGTTCAGCTCGTGTGGCTGGAAAAAGGAAAGGCCACAACAAAAAGATTAATGTTATCAGTATGGCCAACAGAATGATCATGCAAAACTTCTGAGGTTGTTCAGCATTTCTATTTGCTCCGTATCTGGTCATTTTGTTCTTGTGTAACAGTAACAAGTTCTTTGTCCAGTTCAAAGTTTTTAACCAATTTACAGTGTGTCAGATGAATCCAGGACGCTCGTTCTGCGATCTTGACTGCAGTGGGTGTTGACAGTAGCACTTGGTATGGCCCTCCCCACTTCGGTGTGGTCCAATTCCTTTTCTTGATAACTTTCACCCAGACCCACGCGCCTGGGACTACTGCTGCTTCCGATGGTCTGGTTTGTTCTTTATCTGAAACAGAATCTAACTGCAAAAGTTGTTTATTATTTAAAAGTCATCTCATATATTCTGCAAGTGAACTGTCAGCCTCCTGGTCTGCAGGCGTGAGAGGTTTCCACTGAGGTATATAATATGCCCTCCCAAACAGTATTTCAAAAGGAGTTAACCCCTTTGCATTTGGAACAGTTCTCATGCTCAACAGTGTCAGAGTCGGGCAGTGCACCCAGTTCTTCTGTGTCTCACTAATCAATTTCCAAAGTTTGTCTTTCAAAATCCCATTATGCCTCTCTACTAATCCTGCGGATTGGGGGTGGTATGCACAATGGTTCTTTAAAGAAATTCCGAAATATCAGCTCAACTGTTGTATAGTTTGATTTACAAAGTGTGTGCCATTGTCACTGTAGATCTTTTCCAGTATACCAAATCTAGGAATAATTTCTTTAACAAGGACTTTTGCAACAGTAGCTGCATCTGGATTTTTAGTCGGAAAAGCTTCCACCCATTTGGAAAACATATCTATAATGACAAGACAATACTTCTTATTTTCAAATTTGTTCAATTCTATGAAATCCATACAGATAGTATGGAACGGGGTACGGTGGTGTTGGGAAACTCCCTTGCTTAGGCTTCAGTATCCCTTGTGCATGATGCCTGTTACAAACATGGCATGCTGCACAAAATTTTTTTGTGTAGTTTGCAAATCCATATGCAGTGAACACTCGGTTCACTAACTGTACCATCCCCCCTGTTGAGACATGGCACTGCCAATGGCTCATCAAAGCTGCATATCTAAACAAGTTAGACGGCAAAATTGGTTTTCCTTCTTTGGAGATGTACAGCCCTTTCTCAAGAATTGCTCCTCATTTTATCCATTTCTGTTTTTCTACATTTGTAGTAAGTGTCTGCATTGTTTTTACCATTTCCAAATCTAAAATCTCAGAAGGTTGTAATTCCTCACTCAAAAGAAATACTTCTGAAGCTGAAGCTGCCTGCTTTGCAGCTGTATCAGCTCTCCCATTACCTTTTGAAATCCTATCCTGTTGCTTGGTATGAGCTACACATTTACAAAAAGCTACTTTCTGAGGTAACTGAATAGATTCTAACAAATCTAAAATAAATTGTGCATGATTAATCGGTTTACTAGTAGATGTTATCATTCCTCTATTTTTCCACTGTTGTGCAAAAACATGTACAGTAGAAAAAGCGTACTGGCTGTCAGTATAAATGTTCACACATGTACCCTTTGCCAAGGTACAAGCCCTTGTCAAGGCAATCAATTCTGCTGCTTGTACAGATATGTTGTGTGGTAAAGACTTCGCTTCTAAAATCTCAGTATCAGAAACTACTGCATACCCCACTAGGTTCTGTCCTGTAGGACCCCTTCTGCATGAGCCTTCTATGTAATATGTCACCTCGGCATCATCTAAGGGAACATCCATTAGATCTTCTCTAGGCAGTGTCTTTTGCTCAATCTCCTGCAGGCAGCTGTGTGGTGTGCCATCCGCAGGGGTCGGGAGCAAGGTAGACGGGTTTAAAGTTGTACATCATTGAATTGTCATATGAGGTTGGCTCAAGAGTATAGTCATACAGGAAAGATGTCTAGCAGGAGAAAGATATGCTACTTTTTCTTGCAGTAAAATAATTGCGACTGCATGAGGCACTGTCAATGTGAGAGGGTGGAACAACACTACTGAGGCCGAAGCCTGTACTGCCATTGCAGCTGCAAGTACTGCTTGTACACAGTGGGGCAGGGATCGCGCCACTGGGTCCAGTTGTGATGAATAGTAAGCTATGGGGCGTTGCTTATCCCCATGTTGCTGTGTTAACACTGATGTCATGTAATCTTGCTTACAATCTACAGTTTGGAAAAAACGTTTATGATAGTTTGGTAATCCTAAAACTAATGAGGATGCTATCAGTTGTTTCAGTTTGCAGAAAGCTGATTCTGCTTCTGATGTCCATTGTAATAAATGTTGTGCTGCCTTAGGCTTCTTGTATATCAAGTTGGTCAATGGAGCAGACTCCAAGGCATAGTTTGGAATCCAGCTCCGACAGAAATTAGTTGTGCCCAGGAAGGACATCATTTCCTTCTTGGTAGTCAGTTTGAGTGCTTGTAAAATTGCTATGTTCCTATCTTCATCTAATGTTCTGCCTTCTTTGGATATTACATATCCCAGGTATTTAACCTGCTTTCTCCAAAGCTGCAATTTGTTTTTGTTTACTTTGTGTCCTTGAGTGGCTAGAAATTGTAGTAATGCTATGATATCTTCTCTGCATTCTTGCTGGGTGGGGGCTGCCAGCAGGATGTCGTCTACATAAAGTAAAATTTGGCTGCCTCTTGGTGGGCTAAATCCCGCCAAGTTGCTTGCCTTCTCTTGTGCAAATATTGTTGAGCTTTCACAATACCCCTGTGGTAGTAGCGTGTATGTATACCTTTTCCCCTGAAATGTGAATGCAAACCAATGTTGGCTGTCAGGGTATATCAGTATCGAAGAGAACGCATTGCTAATATCTACCACAGAAAAATACTTCTGTTGAGGCTTCAAATCATTCAATAGGGTGTGTGGATCTGGCACCATAGGTGCTCTAGGTATTACTGCGTCATTTACAGCTTGTAAGTCTTGGACCATACGCCATTCTCCGTTTGCTTTCCTAACAGGAAATAAGGGTGTGTTACATGGTGAATCGGGAGATTCTACCAGTACTCCTTCCTTAAGTAAAGCTGCTATTATAGGTTTGATTCCTACTTCTGCATCCTTTCTTAAGGGATACTGTCTCTTTTGAGGTCTAAATGCTGATTTTGGAGTAATAGTAACTGGTCCTGCTGTACGAATTAGTCCTACATCTGATTTCCCTGTTGACCAGAGAGTTTCTGGTATGCTCCGTAAAGCGTTTTCTTCCTCTTCTAGTAAGAGTGCTAATCAGCTGTCCTCGCTAGACTGCAAATGTACAGCTGGGTGTGTCTGCGTTATCCAATTTAACTTCTGCTTTTGTACTCCCTGTTCTGACAATTCTAACTCTGTTTGTTTTTCCCACTTTGTGACTTTTTCTCCAAGATCTGCCTATTTCACATTCTTGTCCTTAGTTAAACTAACATGTGGCAATCGATTAGATTTATAGAGTGCAAAGAATTCCTGGGGCAATGAACAGCTAACTACACTGTTCCCTTCTGTGTCCCAGTACAGATTACATAATACTAATCTGTTTGCATGGTTTTTAAACAGTTCTTGCTCATATTCCTTATCAGGTCCTGGTGTGCTACAGTAATACAGAGTACAGTGCAACAAATGCTGCTTATCAGTGTCAAGGGAGGGGAATTACTGATGGGTATGTTCATCAGTTCTTCGGTTACTGCCCCTGGACCAGTCGTGACTAAGTCCTGGCTGTACCAATAAAATGTTTCACCCTCCGGTCGCACCACAAAAGTATCCATTTGTTGCTGTGCTTCCATACCCTGCATAGTCGGTACTACTGCTATGCCAAATATCTGCATAAGATCTCTGCCCAAAAGGTTCACTGGGCATTTTGCAAAAACAACAATTTTCCTTTTCTGGGTCATCCCTGAAACAGGGTCAGTTATTGCTATGTTATGGGAGAGTGGCTCCCGATACAGCTGTCCATTAGCTGCTTTCACTAATATGTAATCAAGTGATTCTGAATTTTCTGGTAGTTTGGAAGGATGTATCAGGGTTCGTGAAGCCCCTGAGTCACACAGGAATTTAACTTCCCTCCCTTCTACCAGAAGTGTAACTTCTGGTTTTGTGTCTGCTAAATAGAGCTCTAGGCTCAATAATGCTAAGTCCAAAATTTCACTTTCTTCACCATCGGTGATTTCTTGTACTTCCTCTATTTCTTCTATCACATCCTCTACTCCCTCTATCACATTTGCATTTGTCTTTTCTTGGTTATTCCCTTCTAGTGATTCTTGACTATCATATAGTCAGTCCTCACCCTCCTTATCTTCCATGGCTACCTTCTTGTTTTGCTTGCAACCACTTGCTAAATGTCCCTTTTTTCCGCATTTAAAGCATTCACCTGTTTTCTTTCTCTCTTCAAACTCTTCCGATCGTTTATCAGATTGTTAGTTTCCCTGGGCATTTTTCTTGCCCTTTTTCCCGGACTGTACGACATAAACTTCTGCTCCGTCTTCTACAGCAAATACTTGGGCTTTCTTTTTCTTTTTACTGTTAAAATGCCTTTCAGCATGCCTAGCATATTCAAGTAGTGACTGTAATCTACTTGTACGATGGTCTACCATGTGCTTTGTAATAAAGCTGCTTATAGGCAAAATACTGCCTTTCAAAAATGCATTCTTTAATTGCTGCTCATATGGGGAATCATGTGTTTGATCTTCAGGTACCTGCATTCCACAATGGTTGTTAAACCACTCTAATAATCTAGCATAATATCTGTCAACAGTTTCACCTTCCTGTTGAATGCATTGATTATTGCAAGTCCAGTCTGCCCTAGGCTTCCACTTCTCAGAGATTCGGTCTATTAGACCTTTCACTCTGTTATCCAGTTCTGCGTTACTATGTGGGAGTGGCTTATTTTCTGCATCATGGGGATTCCAGTTGCCACTGATCATGTGCCAATCTGGACCTATGATTTGTCTGACTACTTTTTCTACTTCTTCTCCATTTAAATGATAACTTAACCTCATGCCCTGTAAGTCTTCTAAGAATTTTCTAAAATTAACTTTTGGATGGGGAATTCCCTCTGTGGCTTTCCGGATGTCTTCCGGTGTCCAAGGTCTATATACTAGAGAGTCGGGTCCTGTCCTGCCTGAGGATTTAGTACTTCTATGAGTGGACATATCTCTTCTTCACTCATAGCTTGTGAATTTTTGTTTATTTCATATAACACAGTATCTCCTCTTAAGTTACGTGTTCGAGACCTAGTCTCGATGGGATCTCTAACATACGGTCTTGGCTTTGCGGTAACAGCCGGGTATAGCGGAGGTGGACCAGCTTGTCCACTCACTTCATATTCTGGTGCAGGAAGCGGAAGGGGTGAAGGGGCTGATGCTATTACCAAATTATTGTCTTCTTTATCTAGAAACATAGCTTTTGAATTATTACTTTTTTGCTCCCTACGGTTTGCTTCCTCAATCCACCTGTGTGCCTGAGGAATATCCAATTGATGTTGCTTTTTTAACTGACCTTTTGCATTGGTTTTAAGCTGTTTGACAAGTTTAATAAGCGAAGATTTTTCTAATTTGCCATTAAATTCATATTTATTAATCCATTTTGGATAGTATCTAACACTGTCGGCATGCTGTAATTGCATATATTTTGCATCTTCGGTTAGCGGTGGGTCTTGGGAACTTTTTGTGCACTTATTACCCATTCTGTTCTAACTGTTAAAAAATGTTACGTAACCCTTTTTATTCTCACGTGGTACCACGATGTTCTGTTTCACAGTTTATCTAGAATAACTGTCTTACCTATTCTGTTTCCCTGATCTATGACAAGACTGCAATCTTTCTGTCCCTGACATGTACAAAACAAATCTCCTGACAGATGATTCAAATCAAGTCCCTGATCTAAAACAGAAAAAAGGTAAATCTCACCTTACCTGAGCCTCCGTGATTGACTGTCTCTGGTTCGTATACTGACTAGTCTTCCAGTTGCAGATCAGAAAAGTGGCTGGCCTCTTTTGAATGACAATTCAGTCGGAGGTCTTTCAAAGCAGAAGAACCAATGTGGTTTCTTCCCCGTATGGTTTCATGCCACCTGGCCCATCTGACCTGAGGCGAAGTGAGAAAAACAACTTCAAAATGATCAACACACGGCAGGTTCAGGTTAAGGCACTTTAATCTTGCAGTAAGGAGACAAAAACGTGCTAATACAGAGTTTGTCTAACTAGAATCAGGAAGTGAAGCTATTCTTATACATTTCTTACAAGGTATTGCCTACTAAGCTGACGTAATAAATCACAAGTTCTTTCAATATTATTTCACAGCAGCTGTTTGTCCATGATTTTCTGCTGGCATATCAAGTTTACAAAAAAACTTCCTAAGATAAACAACGTGGCCTTGATGACCACCGGTCAGATACAACTTCTCACTATGCAATGTTAACATTCAAGGTACTATGGCTAATTCGAGCACAAAGCAAGTACAGATTACAGTCCATTTCTTCAAGCAGTTGTTGTTTGATGTATCTCTTCTTTTCCGCAGCAGTGCATGTTCTCATAACACGAACAGAGCTGATTGTTCATATTCAATCACATTATAGAAAACAGTATTGTTCTATTCATTCACTATTCATTCATTTTCCTGACCTAGCAGATAATCACCTGCTTCTCAGTAAATTTCCAAAAGGCATAAACATGAATTTTGCTGTGCTAGCAAATATTAGGTCAGAGGGCATCTTGCAATTTCAGAAAGCATACTGCAGTTTGAAAAAGCATCTTATAATTTCATACAGAATTAAGCTGTACATAAAATAGAATGAAATGTGTTAACCCTTTTAGCTTCTAATAAGCACTAAACATATACATTAATACATATTCTTCTAACAATCTCCTTGTTATGCAGTTACAGGTATCTTGTTGTGCCAGTACATAGCAGGAGCCTATTTACTGATAGCATTTGGTTGAGGTGGCTAGCCACCCAGCAGTGTGAACATTTTTTCTGTTGATGATGGTCACCTTTGATGTGATACCTAGATCTCATATGCAAAAACAGGAAAAGTGACTTGATACCCATGCCAAGTTATTTTACTTGGTTTTATTAGGAAAACCTACAACTGAAAGTGCCTACATCTATGGAGTGCATGTTTCAACTCTGCAGCTCCAAGCAATATAAAGTACAGGAAAAATGAAAGAATAATGAAAAAAAAAACACTGAAGATCTGTCTAATAGTGCTCATCTTCCCCAGAACAGCAGCAGTTACCCTCTTGCCACTAGGCTTACCATTACAAAATCTACTTAACTTACACACTTGGTCAAAACTGGCTGTTTCCTGCAACTTTGAAAAGTCACAACAAACACAGCAAATACATGTGACAGCACTAATTAATTCAATTAACAGCAGAGAGACCATTTGAAATGTGGAATAAATTGTAAAATGACTTCAGTTTATAGTTGTACTTTCAGCTTCAGAGAAAACATAGTAAAATGCAGAAAAAATAATAGAATCCCCTCAAAACTTATTTAAATATCTGGTCCCAGCATAGAAACCACTTAAAATGGAGTGAAAACTATAAAACAACTTTGATTAATAGGTGTGACATCAAGTTCAGAGAGGATACAGTAAAAAAAATGACAGAAACCACTCAAAACTGTTTTATATAGCTAGGTGATTTTATATGCAGTAAAGTAAATGTACTTTCCTGTTTACTAAATGTTAATGGAGTCAAAATGCCACTTTTGTATTTTTTTGCTTATATACAGGAATACTAGATCAATTGTTCCTGTGTTCAAGCAGTATATGAAATATCAGCATAGTTTTGAGTTTATACTTATTTTTCTGAATGTATAAATTAAATTTTACAGCCAACACATTTGGTGAGTTTTCCCAGGCCTCCACACTATGAAGACTTAGAACATCTGACAATTTATAGTGATAAATAATGCCAGTGTCTCCTTTTTGTGTATTTTAAGATTCAAGCTGTAAGCCTAATAGTGTCTTTGTTACTTAAAATAAGGGCCATCCATGAAAACTTAAGATACTCATAACAGTAAAAGTGTTTATAGACAGTTATGTCACACCTAGAATAATAAACCCTTCCAGCAGAGACAGCTGTTACTGTGTATGACAACAATACATTCCTCCATATAGTTGAGGGATTCAGAGAATGTAAAATGCTTGCTGTTTAGCCATTGTCATGAGTTATATGAAGAAAAGAACGCATGCAATCCTAGATGCCAAGGTTCAAAGTCAAAACGGCATTGAGGGATTAACAAAAATTACTCTTATCCCACACCATGGATAGCAGCACCACTCCTGTCCACCCAAAGTGGAGTGAGTGATACATAAGTCTGAAAACCCTGAGGCAATGAAAGTACAGCTGTGTAAAGTCTTACCATTATAGAAGATGTCCTTGTCTCCACTGCTGCAGCATTCTTAACAGAAGGGATTCCCTGCCATGGAAGCCTGAATGTCCAGCCAGTATACCAAAGTGTACTGGTTCATAGGTTCATAGGTTCATAGGTAAGTACTAGGCTATCTACCCAAAGGCATTTATAAGCCTAGCCAGAATGTGTTGGCTTTCGCCACCCCCTTAGATTAGTTCCCTGTGCTTCTGTCCAGGAGAGCCACTGAAGTGATCGCTGGGGTAAACTTTGTTTTCCATCCACTCGTTAAGGTTTCTCTTGAAGAGTGTTAGTGAGGAGATCTGCCTAATGTAGATTGGAATCTTGTTCCAAAGCATGGGAAGTCTCTGGGACAGGAATCTATCCCTCCAGCACGTCCTGTTTATTGTTGTGGTGAGGTTTAAATCTTTAGAGCGTGTGGCTTGAGGGGATAAGGTTTTCTTTAGGTGGAGCATGTCCATCAATTCTGGGTTAGACATGGCCTTGTATGTCAGGCAGAGAACACCTCTGAGTAGGCGGTATGCAACCGAGTACAGCTGGAGTTTCTTCAGTCAAGCTGCAGAGGGCAAGTGTTTGAGGTCAGTGATCCTCTTGGTGAGGTACTTCTGTTGTCTTTCCAGCTGTTGCACGTGTCCTGTAAGGTATATCCCAAATGGGGCATTGTACTCTATGATGGGTCTGATGAGTGATGAGTAGAGGGGCACAATGACCTCTTTTGATCTGGATGCAAAACCTTTTGTGATAAGGTGGGCCACGTAGAAGGATTTTCTAACCACTTTGGCAATGTGATTATCAAAGGAGAGATTACTATCTACTTGGGTCCTCAGATCCCTTAGTACGTCTTCCATATTTAGGGGACTATGACCTATGTGGTAGTTTGTGGGTACTTTGTTTTTTTCCGAAGGGGGATGACTATGCACTTTTTGGCATTTTGCTTGAGGCCATGATTTTGACACCAGGTATCCATCTCAGTGAGACCCTTTTGGAGGATGTCTGTGTCAGCCGCAGTCAGTTTTAGCCCCTAGTTTGCAGTCATCTGTGAACTTGGTCAGCCATAGTTCTCCTGTGCTTGCCTGTACCTCTGAGAAGTATATGCCAAACAGGAGGGTTCCTAGGACTGAGCCCTGGGCAACACCACTTGTAACCGGTTTAGAGTCAGACCTAGCTCCCACAACCATTACCATGTGGGTTCTGTCCATGAGCCAATTGGCAACCCATCTTGCGACATAGGGGTTTATGTTCAAGCTGGTGAGCTTGTCTATAATACCAGAATGGGGAATGGAGTCGAAGGTCTTTGCGAGGTCTAGGTAGGCTGAGTGTACCACCTTTCTCTCATCTATAGCCTTGGTAACTGTCTCAAAGAAGTCTACTAGGTTTAGGAGGCATGATCTGCCCTTAATAAAGCTGAACTGGGTAGGGTCCAGTACTTGGAGGTTCCCAGTGTCTCTGCTAATGAGTTCCATGATGATGCGCACCATAGCCTTGCAGACCAAGCTAGTCAGGCTTATAGGGCGATAGCTCCCAGGGTCTGTTGTGTCTCCACCTTTGTGGAGCGGAATAACCATTGCTGTATGCCACTCTGTGGGTACATAGCCTGTGGAGAGAGTGAGTTTGAATAGTGTGTTTAGGTGAGGGGTTAGTTCGTCTTTGAGCTCATGTAGGACACAGCCTGGGACACTGTCCAGTCCCATTGATGCTGTTTTTTTGGCTTTGGATAAGGCTGTTTTAACCTGAGTGTTTGTGATTTCAGGGGCTCTACATTCTTCTGGTATGGTTATGGGCCCTTTTGGGGATGAGAGGGGGATTAAGTTTGCACTGAACCTGTCTGCCAGGACATTGACGATATTGGTCGATTCAGTGTATTTTATGCCATTCTGCACTAACTCCGAGCAGATCTGAGCACTGTCACTTAGATTCTTGACATAGCTAAAGAATGCCTTGTGGTTATCTTTGGAGTCCTTGGCAATTTTTCTTTTAAAGCTTACCTTGGATGATTTTATGAGGGATCGTAGTTTCTTGCTGATAATGATCAGGGATGTCTTCCCTTCTTGGCATTTTACTCTTTTCTGTACTAATTTCCTCCTTCAATTGTATAGCTTGTTTATGGCAGGAGTCCACCAGACTGGTTTCCTTTTCTTGGAGGAGTGAGTCTTGGTTTTGCTTGGGATAGCATGATCCATGAATTCTTGTAAGTGCAAGCAGAATGCATTAGTAAAGGATTTTTCAGCATGGACAGTGTTATCCTTTAGCATGGGGGCTTTGAAACTTTCCACCTCGGTCTTAAGTAACGTGAAGTTTGCTTTTGAAAAGTTTTTCACAATGGTTTCCTTGCTTGGGGGTGTGGGCAGAATGTGGATATCCAAAGTGATTTGTTTATGGTCAGATCTAACCAGCAATGGGTTGACCTCTGGTGTGGAGCACCGGTCGCCTATGTTGGTGATGAACAGGTCCAATATGTTGTCACCTCTGGTGGGAGTGTTGACCAGTTAATCCACGGTGTTTGAGTTTATAAATTCTAGGAAATGTTGGGCAAGGGAGTTAGTACTTGAGTAGTTCTCCCATTTAATGTTTGGGTAATTGAAATCACTCAATATTAGGGTGTTTGGTAGGACCTTTATATTTCCCAGTGTTTCCAGAAATGTGGAATGGGAGTCCTGGGACATGGTGGGTGATCTGTAGCAAGCTACAATCTGAATTGCAGTTTTGCCCATTGTTAGTTGCACGTGGATGATCTCTGAAGCATCGTGCTGTGCCACTAACCTGGAGGTGTGGGTATCCTTGATGAATATGGATACGCCCCGCCTTATGTATTTTGGTCTGGGTTCTGTGGCCGAAATGTATGGTATGAGTTTTAGCCTGGGAGTGCTGCGTTGCTCACTGGAGCCTTAAAGCAGGTTACTGGTACTGCAGACATATCGATTTTCTCCATACTGAGGAGTGCCTCAAGTGCATTCATTTTGAGGTTTAGACTTCTGGCATTGAGTAGCATTACCCTCAGTTTTTTGTTACTTGTGCTATTTATGGCGGTGGGTTTGTCTTTTGAGCCTTACCTAAAAAAGGCACTATGGGGGTGGCAAGAGTCTTGGCCAGTATTCGAAAGTCTAAGGGTGACAGGTGCAAGCCATCTCTAGCAAAGCAGTGTGGCTTGTCGAGCATGTCATCCCAGGTGGACAGACACTGGATCCCCTTTGAATGACACCAGAAACTTAGCCATTTGTTGAAATTGATAATTTTTTCTTTATATTGTGGTATCATTCTTGGTGAGAGCAGGATGCTACTCAGGGTCATACCGGCCCAGGCTACATGATCAGAGAGCTCTTCCATGTCTCTTTTTATGTAGTCCAGGGAGGTACGGCTCAGGTCATTCTCACAAACATGGACAAAGACAGAGTCATATTTGTACTTGTTCTGGAGTGACCTGAGTGCTTGTGTTATGTGGCTGATCCTGGCACCTGACAGGCAGCTAACAGTGACCTTCTCCTTATTCAGCCTAGTGAGTGGGACGTCAGTGTTCCTGACTATAGAGTCACCTATTGCTAGTATGTTGGGTATGTTATTTTGCCTTAAGGGCTGTGATTGCATGGCACACTGGTTTTGCAAAGTATGTGTTTCATGGTTTGTGTTGGAGGGTGAAGGTTGCTTGGATGTCTGCTTTGGAGGTCTCTGTTGCTTTTGCAGATTTTTATTTAGAGCCTCTGGGTATGTTTTTGTGTATTTATATGGGTTTTTTGCCGGTGCTGGTTTAATGGGTCTTTGTGAGACTGGTGGTGTGATGCAAGTATTTCCCTTTTCCTCTTGACTGTCTGATGCAGCCTTGGGTTGAGAGAGCTTAGCTTCCAGTTTGGCTGTATAATTGCATCTCTCGCATGTATTAGTGTTTGGTGGTAGGAGGAGAAGGTTGTCTGTGTACATGAGGCAGTTGTAACATTGCTTCAAAATGCCCAGATTCACCAGATGGACTGGAGAGTACGCCTGAAACTGCCCTTTGGACATGCCTGGTTAGGTACAGTAAACTGTTTTACTGAAAGGCTGGTAAGGTTGAATAGAGAGCCTTGTCCTTCTGTACAGTATAGGAGTGTCCAGCGCTAGGGTTTATAAGTGCTTGCTATGAGTTTTGAGCAACTGCCAGGCTGAGAAATGCATGGCTTGAGTGCTTAAGTTGAAAGTTTGTCTAGTTCCAAGGGAACATTTGAAGAGGAGACTTTGTGGAGCCGGGAATAATTATACCCTAGCTAACCGGCACTGCCCAGCATGCAAAACCAGGCAAATGCGGTATTTATAGCAGGGAAATGAAAGAGAGAGAAATTAGCCCAAAATTGCCAATAAACTACTAATTTCTGGGCTAAAACCACTCCTCCAAGGATAGATAGGCTACACAAAGCTCCCTTCTCTCACAGGTGAACAGAGAAACTTCCTTCTATCCAAGTAAGGTATGGGCAACACAGAGATTTGTAACACAACCCTGAATTCAGCAAGTAACCTGAAAAACTGGACTATACTAGCTTAAAAAGGCAGGAAACATGTATTTATTTTTTTTTGTTTGTTTTTTCTGAAAATAAAGCAGATGCAATCAAAAAGACACTTTAAGTACACAGGAAAGGATGTCAATATCAAGGTGCAGGTACTCCACGACTATCGAAGCCAACCATCAACCAAAAAGGCAAAAAAATCAATAAAAAATTGTTATACTTGAACAGCAAGAAAACTTTATTCCATGGGTTGTTAGCGCTTTCAACCCATGGAATAAAGTTTTCTTACTGTTCAAGTATAAACATTTTTTAATGATTTTTCGCCTTTTTGGTTGATGGTTGGCTTCGATAGTCATGGAGTACCTGCACCTTGATATTGACATTTTTTGTTTGGGACATAGCAGGTACCTTACCCTGAGAGATCTCTATTTATTTAACACAGGAAAGGATACTTATTGTTATATATCTCAGATCAGAGTTGTAGTCAATGCCCCTAGTAATAAAGTAGGAAGAAACACAAATACAGTAAAAGCAGATGAATAAAGTGCAACATTTATATATATATATATATATATATATATATATATATATATATACATATATAAAACAATAGAAAATGAACAAACTGATTTAAACAAGTTACCCAATTAACCATCTGCTAGGGTGCAGGGGAACCCTCTCCCTCTGCTTCAAAAGGTACACCAAACATCATCCAAATCCTTCTTTCATAGTGTAGGGCATAAAAGTGACATTCAGTCCCACCATAATCAGAACTGATTGCCCCAGTAGGAACACAGTCCAAGAAACCCAAGAAGTAACTTGTATATCCAGGAAGGAAAAAGACTAGGAAGATGGAGGGAGGGAGTGAATACTGCAGCAGTGAAGGCAAGGACATCTACCGGTAAGATTTTACCCAACTGTACTATGACCTCACATTCACTGCTGCAGTATTCTTAATGGAAGGCAGAGTGCCAAAGCTCAAGAGGAAACTTGAGTGGGGGAAGGCACAGAAGATCCCCCTGAAAAGCCATGAAAAATGGCACTAGCAAAACCAGCCCCAGCTCTAGAGATAGCATCCAACTTGTAGTGCTTAGAAAAGGTATGCACAGAAGTCTAGGTAGCTGCTTCAAGAATAGTATTAGTATCTAAGCCCTTGAGAAAAGCACATGAAGAAGCTAAAGCTATAATAAAATGAGCCTTGATTGAGGAAAGAAGGTTCTTGCCATGAAAAGTGTAACAAAAGGAAATAGCTGTAGAAATCCAAGAAGAAATGCTTTGCTTGGATGCAACAAGTCTCAGAGGTCTAGGATGAAAAGAAACAAATAACTGGTCAGATTTTCTAAGAACTTTAGTCTTATCAGAATAGGCCCCGAGTTGCCTTATGCATGTCCAAAGTATGTAGCACCCTTTCACTGTCAGATTGCGGATAAGGGAAAAAAGTAGGCCGATTAATAGACTGATTCAGTAATGGCTCATTTACCACCTTAGGCATAAAAGAAGAGTTAGTGCACAAGGACACCCTGTCCTTATGACAGACCAAAAAATGAGGACAAGCCGTAAGGGCCTGCAACTCAGACACCCATCTGGTAGAAGTAAGAGCAAACAAAAGAATAGTCTTCCAGGAGCAATGTACAAAGGAAATTGAAGCAACAGGCTCAAAAGGAGCCTAATTCAACCCCTCCAAAACAAACTTAAGATCCCAGGTAGGAGGAACACGCTTCCTGGGAGGTCTAATACTAAGGATGGCTGTAAGAAATTGTTTAACCTCAAATCTAGAAGCTAAAGGAGGCAAAAATGACAGAGAAGCAGAGATAGTTGATAAGTGGGCCTTACTAGAAGAATAGGCGAAACCAGCATTGAGCAACTCACACAAATATGAGACAGCCAAAGGAACACCCACAGTAAATGGGTCCAGGTTACAAGGGAGACACCAAATAGAAAACCTCTTCCTTTTGGATAATTAGGATTTCCTACTAGTAGGTTTCCAGGCCACCTGCAGGACTAGCAGCACGTCCTCAGATAAACGGTGTCTGTGAGGAATCAAAATCCTATCACCCACAATGTCAGTTGAAGCGAGAACAGATGGGGATGGATGAGAGATCCCTTGTCTTGTGTTATCAGATCCACCCTGTAATGCAGCATTTGATGATTGCCCCTGGCTAGATGCAGAAGTAGAGGGAACCAGTGAAGTTGTGGCCAAAGGGCTATCACCAGCAAGAATTTGGGAGCATTCTGTTGAGTCTTGAACAGGACTTTCAGAATGAGAGGAAGGGGAAAGGGAATGCATAAATAAACATCTCCTTGTATGAAAATGAGAGGGCATCCACTTTCCACACCAGAATTGGCAAAAAGCAGAGGAAGTTGTCTCTTCAGAGGTGAGGCAAAAAGATCCACTTGAGGAGTACCGCACTGGTGGACAATGTTCAGAAACACATCCCTGTGACGCATCTATTCATGGTACTGAGTTAAGGATCTGCTCAATGTGTCTGCCACAAATTTATGATTGGAAGGGATATAAACTGCCTGAAGAGTGAGTTGATACTTGACAGCAAGATCTCATACCAGAAGTGCCAACCGGCAAAGAAGATAGGATCTTGTTCCTCCCTGTTAGTTGATATGCCACATCACTGTGGTATTGTCTGTGAACACCTTGAGAGGCCCTGTAGAGAGAAAAGAGAATGAAAGGCCTAAAGAGCCAGCAAAAGACCTCTCATCTCTTTGACACTGATGTGCTTCTTCTGCTAATGAGGCGACCACACGCACTGTAATTTTAGAGAGTCAAATGTCACCCCCCCACATCCCATGTATGAAGCATCTGTGAACAATTCCTGAGAGAGAAGAGGGGGATGAAAAGGGATCCCTGGATTCAGGGACAACTGCTGAATCCATCAGTGAAGTTCCTGTCTAATACAAGGAAGAAGAGCAACTACAATGTCTAGAGGATGAGCATGTTGAAGTCACACTGACTTCAGAAACCACTGAAACTTTCTCATGTGAAGTTTGGCCAGAGGGAGCATCAGAATGGTGGATGCCATGAAACCCACAGCTCTCAGAAATACCCTAGTGATAACAGAAGCCAGAGAAAGAAGAGTTTGAAAGAACAAAATGAGAGTTAAGGCCTTTGGAGGGGGCAGGGAGGCAAGCACTGGCACTATCTAAATCCAGCAATCCAGAAAATGTGATCCTTTGAAGGAGTAAGAGAAGACTTTTTGAAATGTATAGTGAAACCTGGGCTCTGAATAAAGGAAATGGCAAAATGAAGATTTTAAAAAAGTCTGTGGAGAGGCCACCTGAATCAATAGGTCGTCTAAGTAAGGAAATATCTTGATATCTCGAAGCATGCAAAAAGAAATCACATGAGCAAGGCATTTGGTGAATACCCATGGGGCAGTAGAAAAACCAAAGGGCAAAGCAAATAACTAAAAATGCCAGAAGCAACAAAGAAATGCAAAAACTTCCTGAAAAGAGGATGGATCAGAATATGGAGGCAAGCATACTTGAGATCTAGAGACACCATACAGGCCTGAGGGAGCAAGAGAGTAAACCGAATGTGAAGGGACACCATCTGAACAGAAGGCACATTTAGAAAAGTGTTTAGATGAAAGAGGTCTAGAATAGGTCTCCAAATGCCCTCTTTTCTAGGCGCTAGAAACAGTCTGGAGTACAGCCCTTTCCCCATTTGGGACACAGGCACTTCTTAAAGAGTACCCTGAGTCCAGAGTTTGAAGAGCATCTGGGAAAAAGGGAAGTTGTTCTTGAAGAGGCTGAGGAATTCCCATAAAAGGAGGATGGGATTTCCACACCATGAAATACCCCTGATGAATAATTGATAAAACCCAAGAATCTTGAGTGATCTCAAGCCAAACAGGAAGAAAGAGGAAGGCAAAGAGAAAGAGGAATGTAGCTGGGAAGAGATGGATAGTTATGTAGCACCTAGTTTGTCCAGAAAGGAAAGCTTCGGAGTCCCTGAAAACTGAGTAGCATTAGCAGGAGTAGCCTGTTTGCCACTCTTCCTACCTTTAATAGAAAGGTGGGATTTCTACAAACAAAGACAGGCTTAACAGGTTAATTTAAGAAAACCACAAAGGAAATAAATGTAGTATAATAACCAAAACCACAGACCAGTGACCAACAAAATGCTCTAAAATTTTTAATCTCTCTGACATTTCGGCAGTAGCGCCTTCAAGGTCCTGCCTTTCTCTTTCTTCCTTCAAGGTCATTGAAGGTGATATTGCCGAGACGTCAGAGAGAATAAAGACTTTAGAGCATTTTGTTGGTCACTGGTCAGTGGTTTTCATTAGCAGGGTAGTTTCTCTGAAATGTAGGTACAGGAGAAAAAAACGCATGTTTAAGCTCATGTAAGGCATTACCCTTATCCTGAAGGGACTTAAATAAACCAGCAGCAACTTCCCCATACAAAAGACAAGAATCCAGAGGGGAATCCATCACCGTAGCCTATATATCATCAGCTAGAGGATGAAGCTTAAGCCAAGAACACTTCCTCATCACTGAACCAAAAACAGCAATCCTAGAAGAGGCATCTGCTGCATCACAACTACAGTTAATAGAATGACGAACAACTTGAGTGGAAGTCCCTAGCAGAGAAAGAACAGAGGTTTTACTCTCAGAGTTTGGAAAATCAGAAATAAGTTGACAGGCCTAAGAAAAAAGAGCCAGCATATACCTAGCCATAAGGGTCTGATAATTAATACCCTAAAAGCTAGGGTAGCAGAAGTGTAAACTTTTTTACCCAACCTTTCCATAGTTCTACTATCCTTGTCAAAAGGCAATAGCTTGGGTGAAGGAAGCAATTGAGATGACTTAAGCTACAGACATGACAGAGGGGACAGCAGCAGAACATTTATATAGTAAAGAACAATTCTCAGGCACCCCATAAGACCTGTCAGGCTTCTTGGGAGCAGGGGTCAGAGAATCAGGTACATGAGAGGCATTGAAAAAAGTATCCAGCAAAGCAGGCAAAACAGGAGTAATAGCCACAGGTTTAGTGGATTCCAAATGCAGCAACTCATAGTAAATCTTATGGGGGGGTCTATATTATATCACCAAACACTTAAAGAAGCGAACAGTGATTAATCAACCCTATGTAAGCGAAAGCTTACAATTTCAAACTGTCAGAACAGTGATTTTTTTCCTAGGGAAACACTGTTCCAACAAAAAAATTAAATAAATAAATAAAACACTTTAAACATTACATTAAGTGGGGGGCTTCACCCCCCCCCCACCACTTAAATATATCAACTCCGAGACCACACTACAGTGCTGAAAACGGCAAAGTAAAGAAATAGCCAAGCAAATTTTTTCTCAGGGAAAGAATTTGCTTAAAAGCCGCTTCGATATTTTGCCATTTCAGGCTTTCGAATTCGACCAAGATGCATTCGAAAGAATGCATCTTCGGTCTTCTAATAGGGAATCCTCTTATGGTTATCAGAGACTTGAGCACAATCTCACTTAAAAAAAAAAAACATCATCCTAGAGAGTGTGTCCCCAAAGGAAATTTCCTCAAAAGGAACATATTGACTAATAGATTCCTCCTCCTCCTCAGATCCATAGTCTAAAGGAGAAGGAATTTAAGTATAATAAGTCAGGGATTCATCATCTACAGAAGAATCTTGTTCTCTAGGCTATTTAAGGGGAGTAGAGGACCAAGAATGAGTAGGAACCTAAACCCCTTGAGGAGGCTTTAAAGACATTAAAGCAGTAATTAGCCCATGAGTGAAGGCCTGCCACTGACTTTGTGAATTCTTAGGATTAGAAGAAACATGTTTAATGTTTTTGTTTCTTTTTTAAGGGAACATCCCCTCCAAGAAAGTGAGAAGGCTCAGACCCAGGACAGTAGTTGAGAACCAAATTATGAACTTCTTCTCCAACTAAAAACTGAAGACAAAAGTCCAAACTGGGAGTAAACAAACACGGTTCTCTTGATAATAAATAAAAGACTAAACTTTTATTCAGGTTCCAAACTGGGAGTAAACAAACACGGCTCTCTTGATATTAAATAAAAGACTAAACTTTTATTCAGGTTCCAAACTGGGAGTAAACAAACACGGCTCTCTTGATATTAAATAGAAGACACTAGGTCCCTCAGAAAAAATCAACTATGGTTCCACCTGATCATCCAAAATGGACTTTTGCAAAGCCTCTTTGGACGTGCTGCCAGCTGGACCCTCATGGCCTCTGACATGATCATTGCAGAGTAATCCAACAACACAGCTGGGAGAGCCTCTGGGTTTGTAATGACCTGAGGAGAAACACCTGGCAGAGACTGGACAGCAAAAAAGTCCGGTCATATCTTTTTCACCTTCTTCTTCCCTAACAGCTTACCTTCGGGTGGGAGATTCCTTCCATTGTATCTTTAGTGAGAAGCCTAATACACTGGTTCTCAAGATACATGGAAAGTGAAGAAAGTCTATTGTAAAGGGGGTTGGAATGAACACCTGACAGACAGAGCAAGACATATGCTCATGAGAAGCTCCTACACAAAAGACACTTATCGTGGCAGTCTTTATAGGGAATCTGTGTCCCACACTGGCATTTACCCTTCCTGGATGACATTAACCCCAAGACGCACAAAAAAGTTAGAAAAAACAAAACCCCCAATGTGGCACTTATCTGCAACTGCAATAGCAGTCAGGAAAAAGGCTAGATAGTCACTGGAGAATGAAAATGCATTCAACTGGCAGAAAATGGATACAGGTAAACAGACTGACAGTAAAAAGATACATTCAGACTGGTGGCAAAGTTGTTCTGATTATTATGGGCCTGAATGTCACTTTTATGCCCTACGGTATGCAAGGAACATTTGGGTGACATTCTGCGTACTTTTTAAAAGCAACAAGTAGTCTTTGGTAGACTGGCCAGATGTTCAGGCTTCCACAGCAAGGAATTCCTTCTGTTAAGAGCACTGCAGCAGTGAATGTAAGGACATCACAATTGCTGGAGGTCTAGGCATTATACTAAGGTGGCCAGATTCGAAGATGGGAACAGGAACAAATAAATGACTGACTGGATGATGACCTCCTATGAGATCAGCATGTGTAAGGGACAAAAAAAAAAAAAATAAACAAATATCTACAATAGAAATTTAAATTTTTGGCAGAGGGGAAGGAGAATTTTATGACCTAGTATTCTTAGAATTGCAGTCATGGTGATTTTTAAATATATCAAATCTACGTTTTCAATAGAAAAAACAACTTTGTGATCAGCTACTAAGGGGAACCACATTAGGTTCTACTGTTATTTAACAAACTAGTACATTCTTTTCAGTCTATTTGACAGGATGCCCTACTTACCTGGAGCCAATATGGCAGACATACCTTAAGTAAGCATCATGAAGAGACTGTTGATCATTATTCATTTTGTAGCAGCAGTGCACCCCTATGGTATAGGATAACCTGGGGATATATCTAGTAGATTGAGAAGATTGTGAGTTGAATACATTTCTGTGTCATAATACTGCATTAAGCAAACTGCTGATGGAAAAAATTATGCACTTCTGAATTGAAGGAAAGAGTAAATGGAAACCTGCATGCAAGCTTGCTAACTCTGAATCAGTTTTTCAAGTTGCTTATGTGGTTTAAGATGGCTTAAATTACTGAAGTTATATTTGATATGAAGGGACATGTAAAGATCTATCTAGATCAAGCTGTTCAAAGTGAACTCTAACCTTTTGTTCTTTTTTGAGTAACAGTGGTATCTGCAAAGGAATTCATCCTTTCTGTAAGGTGGAAGAAGTAGAGAGGGACAAATTTTGCTAAAGGAAATCTAATACTACATCATACTGTTTAACAAATGCAAGCTACATGTTCTCTCATTCTTTAACAGTTGCAAGATAAATGACCTCTTTGTTTATATCCTCCATTAGTTTATCATGTGCCTTACAGAAAAATATGACATTCTGTTTTAATGTAGTTTTTCCTACAGATGAAGAATCTTTTGAATTGTTCTGTGTTCCATAATTCTGCATAATCTGGGTAAATCACTGTTTTGTGACATGTCTTGTATTGTCACCTGTTGGTCTTATGTGTCAGCACATCACTATTGACAAAGTGCACATTTGAAGTTATTGCAAATGTGTCATATGGTAGCACTGAAGCTCTATGTGACTCGTGTTTCTGTTATTAAACGTAAAACAGTATATGCTTTTGGGTGAGATCATGATGGAATAGGTTCCTTAGGCTAAGCCCAGCTACCTGGTTAACAAGCAAATAAACTCAGGGTTACTAAGCTACAAGCAAACATCTTTCAAAATGCAAATAACAAGCATTGGATCATTTTCCTTGCCATATGTTTTGCACACTATTATCATTTTTAAAAGGGCATCTATGACTTCAAAATGGGTACTTGTTTACAAATGCTAGGCTTTCTACATTCCCTTTCTGTGGTACCAGGTGAAATATGATTGCTTAGCTTAGCGCTTTTTACATCATGTATGGAAAAAATATATCCTGGAAGATTAGTGTGCGATCATATTAGGAGCTTCAGCTGGCCATCTGGACATAGCTTTGTGCTTTATTCTTCCTGTAAATTGAGTGAATTCTAACTTAATCAAGTCATGTTCACCTGAGCAGCCAGGAAGAATTGTGCAATAGCAAATACTAAGAAAATCTACCTAGGGTCACTGTGCAGTCAAGCAATTACTGCTAAATCTAGGTGGCTCTTTTACATAATCAGTTTTTTGCTCATAACTAAACATCCCTATTCAAGCAAACAGGTCTGTGACTTGTAATGCAGGAAAGCTGCATGCAACTAATATATTACCTAATACGAAAAACAGGTCTGCAATTTACTTTTAGATAATTTATGACTCATAGTTTGTTACTGAAATTACAGTACAACTAAGACTGACAAGCAATGATGATGGCAAAATTCTAATTGTCCTTATGATTCATTTAATCTTATACATTGCTAGGACCACATACAAAGCACTGACTTACAAATAGTGACAATGCCTATTGATTATATTTCATAGGGGCTTTGGATAGAAAAAAATGACAGGGCTGTGAAAAAATATTCTTACAAGCATTCAAACATGTTTCCTCTTGAAGAGCCGGTTAGATTTTATGACTTGGATGTCACAAAAAAGGGAAAGCAAATCTATGATCTTTTTTTTCTTTTTAACTGCTATGCTACCAAATTCCCATGCCACTGTGATGTTAATGCTAAACTTTGGGTGGTGGGGTCATAATTCAAATTGAAGAGGAATTTCCTCCAAATCGATTTTTGAAACTATATTTGAAAATGTAATTTATCATAAACTTAACAGGTGAACTAATACAGAGATAAATTTCTGAACAAATAAACAAACCATGTAGTTTTTTTTTTAATTTGCCTGTCAGGCAAACAATAAAGGGCTTGCTGATGTAAGCTCAATATCCCTAATAGAAATTCATAGAGCCTGTTTGCCCTGTTTTAGACAGACATCAGAATTTGTGTGTGTGTCTGACATACCTATTTTATTTTTGTTTACTCTTATTTTCTCACATCTGTTGTTATCTGGAATATTGTTATAAAATTACAAAACTGTCTTTTGAGTGTAACCCATTAATACAAAGACAACACATATGCAGATCTTTCCTTGGTTGTCATAAATACAGTTACTGAAAACTTGTTATAGCTTTGCAAAAATGAAACCCAGTTTTGGAAATATTAAATTTGTCTTTTCCTTTTCTTACAGGTTGTGCAGCTTTACAAACATAGTAGAGAGTATGCAGTAAAGCACATTCTGATTTAATAAGATATAGGCAGCATATCAAAGCAGTTAAATAGCACTGACAGTCTGATGGTAAATAAAGGAGTACACAATGAATGTAGTACTCCATTTGTAACTGACGACGGGAAGGTCATTTGCATTCTAAAATAGAATAAAATGTTTTCCTGTGATAGTAGCAGTGCACTTTCCTACTTGTAGGACAGTATTTATTTCTTTGAGGAGTACCTAATTTATGCCTTGTCTTTAGTATCTCATGGCTGATGTAGTTAAGCAAGTTTATTTTTCATGTTGCAAGCAATCCAAATTGTGGAGTGTGGCAACTGCTCTTGAGTTTTTCAGCATTCATCATCTCAGTGTCTTTCAGACGTCTGACTATAAAAATTTAAATGTGCACATTAAAATAATCTTTGCTTCTAAGAATATTGCAGTGTGTGTATCTTTCCTCCAGGAAAGGGAAGTATATGTGTGTGTTTATAATGTCAGGTTTCTCTTTGCTCTTCTTCAGAGTACTTTTTATTTTTTTAATTTTGATAACTGGCTAGATGGACTTATTGACAGAACCTTTTACACCATGACCCAAGCCGAAATAGGCAAAAGTAGAATAATTAACAGACTTTTGAATGGAGTCCGAATGGAGAGATGAAACGTCAACAAGCAAAGGGAGAGTAGTAGCATTGAAATTGAATTCATCCTCAAGTTTTGGTGAATGCCTTTACAAGGTGGACCCTGTTTTTTTCACAAAATCTCACCAAGGCGACACTGATATATAGACTGTATTTTATATAGCATATATCATGGACAGAACTAGGTTAAAAATTAAAAAAGATAACTGGGTGCAGAAGACCCAGGATAAAAAAGTGCCAAATCCTGGTAGGCACACTTGTGCCAAGACTGGAAAAGATGACAGTGTAGAATTCTCAAAATATGGAAACATTCCTTCAATGGGGCTAGGCCAGGCCTAAGGGGGAGGATGACCCCCCTGTTGTAGAAGGAAGCAGTAGTCCACAAAAATCACAAAAACTGATAGGCCAAAGAATAGCCATACAGAAGAAAAAGTGGACTATTGAAGATAAGAAATAAATTATGTATTGTTACTATTATGCAAAATGTCCAAAATTTCCGAACACAAGATATACAAAATAATTGAGACAGAAATTAGAGGAAAGAAAAATACTTCCACAAGAAAAACTGTCAGAAGCTTTAAATAAAAATTTGTTTTCATTAATACAACAGATTTGTGAAAAACAGTATATAGATCAGAAAACATTGATCTGTTTGGAAAGAGAAGCATCTGTGGAAATGCAAACATATAAACGACAAAACCTAGAAAATTTTGAAAAGTATAAAAAAGAAATATGGACATGGGAAAGAAAGAGAGATTTGATATGATACAATATTTATGCAAAGGAGAAAGCAAAACAAACCAATACAAAAACAGCAGCACCAAAAGTATTCAAAGAGAAATACAGGCAAAGGAATCCGGATATAGAAAACTTTGCAATACAAAAAAATAAGACAAAGAAGAAAAGGAGATTAGTAATGGAGAAGTTAAAGAAATAGAAACTGAGGTTACGGAGTACCTGCGAAGTGAAGGATTCAGTGTAGAAAATCTAATTCAGAAAACACCACAACAGGATAGAGCAACTGATATCCAAATTAAGGGGAAACCAGTGGAAAGGGAAGCAATTGATCAGGTGCCATATGAAGATATTTTGGAGCCTTCCACAGAAAACCAGCATAAATGTTCAACTGAAGCTAGACAGCAAGATAAGGAACAGGAAACTCTGATGCAGTCAATGTTGAGGAGTGATAGGTCAGTAAGTTCCCATATAATAGAGCAACGGATGGCACAGGATGAAATTGAAGAAAATGTGCCACAGGAAGATGCTACAGAACTTCCTATAGAATGCCTGCAGGAAATGGAAAATAAAAAATGCGCCTTCAGTTTAGAAGAAAACGAGCTAAGAGAAGAGTTGTTTTATGTAATAGAGATTGATAGACATTAAGATCAATGAAAGAAATAAACTGCAGAAGGTCAATAAAACCCAAAACGTCAGACGTTTGATCAAACAAATTAACACAGTAATTAGGACTGTCCATAGAGATCCATGCGACATAACAGAAGTAAACAGGATATATTACTGTGCAGCTAAATTATTAACTGATATCCTTCTTGTTTTCCTATCTAATCTATCCAACACGTTTTGGGGCCAGTCAGTTACTCCAAAATTGTAAGTTATAACAGGAAGAGCAAATTGGTTTATAGTCTGGATTTTGTTTCAAGATGTCAATGCTGTTTTTAAGTCTTCTAAGGTATTCCTTACTAAGTTTCATTCATATCTGTTCATGTTTTATTGCTGATCCTTCATCAGTTCCCAAATATTTATACACTCCTTCTTGCTCAAGTTATTTTATAACACATTCTTATCCCAAACTGATGTTTTCTTGGTGCTGCAGTTTTCCTGATTTAAAGGTTGCTTTTGCACATTTATCAAAACCAAATGACACTTGTATATCTTCTGAAAAAGTTTTGACAACTTGCAGTTGTGCCTTGAGTTCCTCATATGATGTGCTACATAGTTTTAAATCATCGACAAAGAGAAGATGAAAAGACTTTACACTTCATTGTTTTCTATGAGCCAAATTATCACCATGGCCTAAGTTGTTAAGTAGTCAACTTAATGGGATAAGGGCAAGACAGAATAACAGTGGTGACAATCACCATGGAATATCCCCCTTTGAATTTTTATCCCTGAAATAATAATTTGTCCTTTATCATGGCTTAATTGCAAAGTGGTCTGCCACTGTTTCATGGTCACTGTAATGTAGTCAATCAGTCTAGGGTGTATGTTATACATTTTTAAGCACTATTTTATCCATGAATATGGGATACTATCAAATGCTTTTTTGTAGTCAATCCATGCCATAGTTAGATTCTTCCCCTTTTTACAGTTCTCCACTATGACTTTATTTCACAACAAATGATCCTTTGTTCCATATGACTTTCTTTTATTGCACTTTTGTTCTACTGCCATAATTGAGTTTTCTTCTAAATGAGTATAAACTCTGTCAGCATCAATTCCAGCATATAATTTATACATCCTTGGAACGCAAGTCATTGGTCTATAGTTTTTAGAGTAGCTTGCAGGTTCACTCTTAAGTAGTAGCATTGTTTTTCCTGTTGCTGTCAGCATCAATCCCCATGTATAGTTTATAAGTTGTCGGAATGCAAGCTATTGGTCTATAATTTTTAGGATAGCTTGCAGGTTCATTCTTAAATAGGAGCATTTTTTTTTTCCTCTTATTAACCAGGTTGGTGTCTGTTTGGGGTGTGCATATAAATAGTTCTTTCTCATGGCTAAATCTTCGTGCAAAGGTCTTAATACTTTCAGCCAAAAATGAAGTGCTGCATCTGGGCCAGGGGTTTTCCAATTACAGGCTTTTTTGAACCTTGTTTCAATCTCCCTGGAAGTTACTTCATCCCATTTCATATCCTGTACCTTTGAACCTCTTATTCTTTCTTTAATTGCTAATATCCATTTAGCATCTTGTTATGTTCCACAGGATCTTCATAGATACTTCTCCAAAATGTATCTATTTCTTCTTTTTTTGGCGGTCTTTTAATTCCTTTTATCTTATTTCCCAATTCTCTATAAAACTTTTTTTGGATCATCAATAAATTGCTTATTTTGTACTTTTCCTTTATTTTCATATATTTCCATCTGTGTTGAAGTTTTAGTTTATTTGCAATAGTGCATGGTAGATCCTGGTCTGTTCTAATATTGCACATTGCTTTTATCACATCTATTTTTCTTAGTATGTTTGTTGATCTATTCCCTCTTCTATAATCTTCTAACAGTGACACTTACTGTCTTAACTGCTTTATAGTTTTCTCTACTCGATATTTCCATGATGGTATTCGATTTCTTCCCTTCCTTTCCCTCACTACCCAGTGTTCTTGTGGTAGAACTTTAACAGTTATTTATTTAGCTGCAGAGTAATATATCCTGTTTACTTCTGTTACATGGGTCTCTATGAACAGTCCTAATTACTGTTTTTATTTGTTTTATCAAACTTCTAACTTTTGGGTTTTATTAACCTTCTGGAGTCTATTTTTTTCATTGATCTTAATATATCTGTCGATGTCTATTAAATCAAGCAACTCTTCTCTTAGCTCATTTTCTTCCAAACTAAGGGCACATCCCTTGTTTTGCAATTCATGTGGGCGTTCTATAGAAGATTCTGTAGCTTCTTCCTGTGCACATTCTCCTCAACTTCATCCCGTGCCATCTGTTGCTGTATCATATAGGAACTCACTGGCTTAACACTCCTCAACATTGGCTGCAACAGAGTTTCCACAGTTTCCTGTTCAGTCCCTTGCTGTAGCTTCAAGTGAATTTTTAAACTAGTTTACTGTAGAAGGGTCCAAATTATCTTCATATGGCACCTGACCAATTGCTTCATGTTCCATTGATTTCCCCTTAATTTGGATATCCATTGCTCTATCCTGTTGTGATGCTTTTTGAATTACACTCTCTACACAGATTGCTTCACTTTGCAGGTACGCCATGGCCTCAGTTTCTATTTCTTTAACTTCTCTATTACTAATCTCCTTTTCCTCTTTGTCTTGTAATGGTACTGTAAGGTCTTGCTGAAGTGTTCTCAGGTCATTTTTGGTAATTCTGACTCCTCCCAGTGCTTTGTTTGGATCCAGGTTGCTGAGTTCTTTTTCAGTGTAAGCTAATTTGATTTCAGTATCTGAGGTTTCCTGGATGGCACTAGAACAACTTATCTCCCCCTGTGTGGAGCCAAACTGTTTTGCAAAAGATTTTGTAAACATATTTATAATTTCTTGTGTCTGATAATACATTTTAGAATCTGCACACAGTTTATCAGTCTGTATGTGTTTACCCTTTCCACATCCTGTGTATCTATAAAATGGTTTCCTACTATGCTCAATATCTTTATATAAATGTCCTTCAAATTTTTCTTGATATTGTCTCGCACCTTAATCAGGTATCTTACTCTTATGGAAATATATCACCCTGTCATTGTATGCTTAGATCCTGATGTTAAACATTTTTTTTTTACACTCAAACAATTTCTCTATTAAAGCTTTCCACATTCTTTTCTGCAGTGTTTTTCACTGAACACATCACTCCAGTTAGTTTTACACAGTGACTGTTTTGCTTACATATAATCTGTAACTCATCTTTTGTGCTTTGGTTTAGATTTTAGTTTGGCAGAATTATCTAGCAATAATTTAACCTTTATAACCCCATGATCAGTGCATATCAGTGGTGGTAAACCTTGACAAGAAGTAATAGTAATTTTTTTAGGAACAAAACAATGCCTAGTGTGTTGCATTAATTTCCTTACCAATGTTGTTAAATCAATATTATTCCAGTCTGTTTCTATTAAATTTAAGTCCCCAGCCATTATGTTTCTTCCTTCCTGTTTCTCACGCAATAAATGTATGAAATTCCCTAGGTCATCAGCAATTGACTTTAGTGGTCTATACACTCCAACAATTGTTATATATTCCAGGGTTGTCTTTATTGTCACAGTTACACAATTTATAGTACTGGTGTTATCAGTGAACATGTAACAATTACAGGTCTCATAACTACCTGTAATCGCAATCATAAAGCATCCACCTGATTTTTTTTATTAGAATGTCAGTTACAATAAAAACATTTATACCCTGACAAAACTGGTTTCCACTCATTGTTCTTTAACCAAGCTTCACAATCAGCAACAGCATTGACCTTGTGGGATGGGAATATAACATATTTTTCAATAAAAAAAATGTTATTATTAATGCTTCCAGCATTAACGACCACCAGAAATGCATCAAATGGTGCTATCTGTGAAGAGTTACATTTTCAGCCTGACAAAAATCTTGCCTTGTGTTTGTCAAATATTGCAAAATATCTCCTGCAAAAATTCCGTTCCCTAATCTTGGCAAATGCATTCCATCCTGTCTGAACATGTGTGCCCAAAATTAAGCTTGGATACTCTATACATTTTTGTGTAGTATTTGCCTACAACATATGTCATTGTTTATCAAGTCCATGATTATTCTTTCCACGGCCTTGCATATGAGACTAGTCAACCCTATGGGTCTGTCATTTTATGGATCTGTTGATGGCCCCTTTTATGCAGAGGGGTGACCGTTGCTGTTCTCTACTCTCTAAAAAAAAAGCCAGTTTGGAGGATGTGATTAAATAGAGATCTTTAGGAGGCATCCTGGGATATTGTCAGTACCCATAGAAGATGTGTTTTTAGCTTTACAGAGTGCATTTATGACTTGTTCTTTTGTGATAACTGGTAGATGAAGGGTGGGGGATATTTCTTTGGGGGTAACCAGCAATAAAGGGATGGTGAAATTTGGGCTAAATTTATTGGACATCATATTTCCTATATCTTCTGACTGGGTACAGATGATGATGTCTACAACTAACTCCACACATTGTTGGTTGTTCCTCTTAATTCTGCTGACATAACTGAGATATGCCTTCTGGTTATCCTTAGCCTGGGAAGCTATTTTTGCCTGAAAAATTCACTTTTGAAGACTTGACCAGTCCCCTACTTTGTTTATTTAGACTAACGAGGGAGTTTTTGTTGTGTTGTGTACATTCTGTCTTACGTCTACACAGGATTTTCTTTCTTTTGTTGAACAATCTATTTATACCAGGGGTCACCGGGGTGGCTTTTTTGTGGCTTGCCCAGGGCTTGTTTTGTTCTGGTATAGGCATTTCTATACAGTTGTCCCTATAGTCATAATAGGGTTTTGTGTATGCCTACTCATAGGCTTCTGTGTTTTCTGGGTTTGGGGAGTTTAAAAACAAGCTATGCCATTGCTTAATAGGAAGTAGTTTGCCTTAGAAAAGTTTTTAAAGATTTTGCTATTAGGTGGGGGTCCTAGTTTTATATTTATTTCAAGGGAGATCATTTTGTAATCTGATCTAACCAGTGAGGACATTACACTTGGGGTGGGGTGTAACACTCCCCCATATTTGAGATTACCAGTTCTAGGATATGTGTACCCCTCATGGGAGTGCAGGCTATATACTCCATGGCATTTGCATTGACAAAATCTGGAAATCTTTGTGCCTACATGTTAGTTGTCATGTAAGCTTCCCAGTTAATGTATGGGTAGTTCAAATCACCCATGAGTATGGTGTTGGGATGAATATTAAGTAATTTTAGTAAATTCATGTATGCAGTATGGTTTTCCTTGCTCAAGATGGGGGGCATGTAGCTAGCAAGAATACGGTAAGGGATTTTTCCTAAGGTTAGTTGAACATGGAATAACTCGTGTGTCATATTGTTTAAGAAGGCTTATTGTTCATGTAGATGGATAAATCTCCACATTTTGTCCCTTCATGTGCAGTGGGTACCCAGAATGTTTGAAAGATATTATAGCTTTGCACTGTTAGGGTGCTTTCCATGGCTTTGAACCATATCTCAGTAACTGCAGAGATGTCAGCATTCTCCAGGGTGAGGAGTGCTTCCAGGGATTGTAGTTTCTTGTTGAGACTCCTAGCATTGAGCAGTAACTTATCTTGAGTAGATTTTGCTATGTATGAATGTTTATTTGTTTGGCAATGCCTAAGACAGGCACTATGGGGTGGATAATGTTTTGGTCAATATCTGGAAGCCTAGTGGTGACAGGTGAAGACCACCCCTGGCAAAGCAGTGTGGCCTGTCAATCATATTCTCCCAGGCTGACAATTATTGGATCCCCTTGGAGTGACACCAGTAGCTAAGCCAATTATTAAAGTCAATAATTTTCTGTTGGTATTGTGGCATCATCCTTGAAAGTAGCAGAATGATGCTTAATACTAGGTGCATACCAAACTGCGGCACATACTGTGAGAGCCCAATCATCTTTCTCTTCATATAGTCCAGGGAGGTATGTCTCATGTCATTCATGCCCACTTAGACTATGACTGAGTTATACTGGTACTCGGTGCTAGTGACCTGAGTGCTTGCGTGATCTGGTGAATCCTTGTTCCTGACAGACAGGTAACTGTAATCTTTTCCGTATTCAGCCTGGTGACAGAACATGTGTGTGTCTCACAGTGGAGTATTTTATGACTAAAATATTTGGTTGTGTGATGTTGCGCTCCATGGGCTTGCTAGTTGAGACACCATGAGATGTAGATTTATGTGTTGTGGTGGGAGTTGTCTTATTTGTTTATACATGGAGTTTCTGAGGGTTGCATCTAAGAGGCCTTTGGGGTATGGGTAAGTTACATGTGAGCACATTGGCATATGTGGGTCTATGTGACTGGTCCTTACTAAGTGTGGTGAGTGTTTTGTGTGTGTGTCAGTGACAACCTATTTGGTGCTTTTTGTGTCTGTATTTGTGAGTATTGCCTCAAGTTACAGTGTGTAACTACATCTCTCACATGCTGTATTTGTCTATTTCACAATTAAGTGGTTGTCAGTAAACATGAGGCAATTCCTGTATTGCCTCAGTATGCTCTTTTCCATCAAGCAGGATACAGAGATAAACAGGAAACTGCTTGTCTACAGATACAGGTCCTTAATATGTGCTTTACAGGGAAAAAGAATGGTGTGTTTGCATTGGGATGAAGGATGGGTACTTACCTAGTGTAATCTACAGCTAATCTATGTGGTGATGCTGCTCAGCATGCAGACAAGTTACTCTTTGAGCAGCGGAAGTTCTGAGTGCTCTAGTAATGTAATGTGAAGCTACTTAAATTGAGCAATGCCACTCTGTGCACAAACCGGTTTCTCCTTGAGTAGCACATCACTGCAGAAAATTTCAGGGGTAGTTGTTAGAGGGAAAAATACAACTTCTAGTGATTCAATATATATACAGGGCACAACTAATTGCCACATTTTGCACAAACCCAAGGTTTATATAGAAACACAGAAAAAGCAAGTTTTAAACTAGGAATGCCCCCAGGCCAATCAGGTAACTACACAGTAAGCTTTCCACCACCAATTCCTAGCTCATATTGATAAAATCAGCCCTCTCCTGCCACAAGAGTCCAGACTTTAACCAATTTAATGTAAAATGACTGGTTTGGAGCCTACATATAAGGGAACCACAAAAATAGGAGCCTAAAAGCACTGAAAATCAGTTTAAATGTAGCTAAAGTACTAAAATTGCAGAACAGCAGCCCTTACAACAGTGGAAAATGCAACTTAAAACTCTAAGCAAGTGCAGAAAAATCTAAAAATAGCAGATAGATCTTTGAGAATGCCATGCTATGAGTACTACAAGTGCAAAATAATAATTCCATTTTTCTTGCCAAGGATGGTTTCTGATGCATCAAAATTGAATCAAAGCTAAGACTTTGAATATATAAATGACACTTGTATAACTTATTTTAAGCAATCACTGCTATTTTCTTGTTTTATTGGTGCATTTTACTGACCTTTTTACGAAAATAAATGTTTTTCCTATCAATGTTTCTCATGCTAGACTATTTGCCTTGAAGTTACCTAGTCTATAGTAGTTCCATGAAAGACGTATTCATCGACTACGTCTTCAGTGAACACCAGCCACTGAAATTCACTTCAGCAAACTGAGAAATTTTTCACACGGTTCGCAAGCACTTAGCCATCCCCTCAACTTTGCCCTTTTCCCCACTGTAGTACGATCTCAGATTTGCTATATATAGCTAGGTGGGGTGCGGGGGACACAGTCTCCCACGTCGGGTGGTGTGGGGGCAAAGCCTCCCAGTTGGGTGGATTTTATTTAGACTATGTGTGTTCCAGAAGACTAGTGGTCAAGTGTTTGCGAACCATGGGAATAATTCAGCTGTTCGCTGAAGTGAATTTTGGTGGCTGGTTTTCGCTGAAGACATATTCGATGAATACGTCTTTTGCAAAATTAATATAGACCCAAATTACATCATGTAAGGGATTTCTAGCTAGTTTAAGTTGTTTGTACTAACATTGCACTTGCAGGGACTCTCTTTACTATGTTTTTGCATTAGGAGGAAATGGATTATTCATCTTGTGGTAGGAGATTTTTACCTTGTCTATCTGAGTTGGGAAACAAACAAAAGGGTTCAAAGTGTTGTTTTATTGACAAGAGGTTTTACTTGTCAGGTTCCTAGGTTTTTTTAGTGCTGGTATAAATTTCACAGATTTGCAAAGCTCTGTGCTCATTTTCACAGAGCTCAGAAAAGCTTAACTTCATAGCCTGTGCTCCAGGAGTTTCATTAGAATTAAGTCCCCTCCAGGTAGTGTTAAGTATTTTATATTAATGAATCACACTTGTATAACTTGTTTTAGTAGTCATTTCTATTTAGTTGCTTTATTTGTGCATTTCACTAGTATATTTACTAAAAAAAAGTGCTTTTCCTATCACTGTTGTTAGACTGTTGCCTTGAAATCCCCTTCTGTAAAGGTTTTCTAGGTAGCTGTTTCATTTGTTTGTATTGGCATCACAGTTGCGTAATATATTTTACTGTTTTTTTACATTAGGAGGACTGGTATTATTCTTCTTGTGGCAGGGGGAGTCTGCTTGCTCTGTCTAAGTTGGGAAACACACAAACAGGTTCAAAGTATAGTGGTTTTATCGGACAGAGGGCTTAGTAGTCAGTTTTCTGTTTTTCAGTGCAGGTATACATTTGGCAGATTTGTGTGGAGCTGCTCACTGTGCAATTGTGGCTACAAATCTCCTGCAGAAAAGCAAACACCTATCAAGCAAAGTTTCCTTGTAGACCTGCCAATAAAACTATACTCTTTAAAGCAGTAAGTATAAAGCAAAAGTCTTTGCACGCCAACAAGCTATGACCAGCTAGTTTGTATGTTGATTGGTAATACCATTTGATGTAGTAAAATTTTGTATATTATAGACTTGTTTGCTGTGATAAAACAACCTTAATAGTCTTTTACAACCAGCAGTATGTCAAGCTCACCACCTAAAGGACTGAACAACATGGATATGCAGTTTCCTACTTCTCTGCAACCAGCCTACTGAATATGAGTATCCTGAGACATTGTAGCAGTTGTGGCATGTTTACCGACAGCCAGTTAATCCTTAAAATAAGAAATATTTATTTATTTAGCATTTATTTACTGGAAAAGTCCAACTTGGAACAGGCCAGTTTTCAGCGGAAGCCCGGGCAGAAAGCTCCAGACGCATGTCTTTGCTGATACAGTATCTGAGAGTTGTATATACACAATGTCACTGAAGGGAAAACTCTAGCATACAGGCACAAATCAGGCTGTCAAAGCCACACACACACACACACACACACACACACACACACACACACACACACACACACACACACACACACACACACACACACACAGCACACGATGCGCACAAAGACTATTTATGCTGAGGTATTTAAATGCAGTCTTCTTAAACAACAAAGACCTCCTTGGCCACCCATTGGCAACAATCCATATCCTCAGCAAACTCAAAAGCCCTCAACAATCACACATAACACTACATATAGAGCTGTTCGCAGTAGACCTCCAAATAAAAATCCCATAAATCAAGCAAACACACTTCCCATGCCTCTAGTCATAGAAGACTCCATTATAAAATGTACTAATGCTGAACAATGAGAAGATAATGGTTAGTTTCATATCTGGAGCCAGAATCTACCAATATATGCATGCACCACGGGTGCCAGTATGATTCCATCATAGTCCACTTAGGTGTAAATGACCTGAGATGTTCCTCCCTGGGATATATGAAGAGAGTCATATGAAGCTCTCAGACTATGTGACTCAGGCCAGGATGAGCTTATCATTGAGCAGCATATTACCTTCACCAAGGGTAATGCCACAATGTAAACATAAGATTAACAACTGATAAAGTTTGTGTTGTCGTTCCAAGGGGATGCAGTATTTGTCAACATGAGATGACATGGTTAGAAGACCACATTGCTTTACCAAGGATCAGTCCCTCTATGCTGTAGATTACTGCGTAAACTTTATCTGCTCCCACAAGCCCATTTTTAAGGAATGCTAAATTGTCAAAACTATCGACATACCAACATTAACTCAGCTGAACATCAAGGTGTTACTGCTCAATGCCAAGAGCCTAAACAAAAAACTGCACTCCCTGCAAGCCCTCCTAACCCTTGAGAATATAGACATCTGTGTAATTGCCGAGACATGGTTTAAAACTGCAGAGAGTGACCGGCAGTGCAAAGTTTCACTGCATTCCACACTTTTAGGCCTGTAGTGGCACAGACAGGTGCTAAAGGTGGAGGTGTTTCAATATACATCAATAACAAGCATACCTCTAATTTGCTTAAACAAGATGACATGTTGGAGGTTCTCCATATGCAGATTACCATAGATAAAATCATGTACCATGCCCCAGTTAGCTATCGATCACACTGCATGTCCCAATAATCTCATTATCTAACAGATCACCTTATTCATGGGGGACTTTAATTACATCTGTATAGACTCAGAGTCCCACATGGCCTCAAATCTGTAGGCAAAGAGAATTTTGGATTTCATAAATGCAAACACCTTTAACCAGTTGGTGCATACACCCACCACAAGCTCCAACATACTGGACCTCATACTCACAAATATGGGAGAATGCTTCACCCCACCAATGTCACATTCTCCTTGAAAAGGTCCAACCATAAAACTGTACTATTCAAAATCAAAATTAATTTTGGTAACCTCATTAAACCCAGTAACAGTTAGGAACTATTCAAATGTAAAACACTTTTTATTAAGACATAGTTTCTCAAAACTCAGTGCCCCTCCAAACCCAAATAACACAGCAACCTATGCAGAATTGTTCACAGAAATTCTGTACAACCATGTCAGTGGCTACACAGAGGCTGCTGAACCTACTAGATGCAATCCCAAAACTAACTCCAAAATGAAACTGCCTTGGTGGCATACCAAATTAAACAGGATATACAACAGAAAAAAAAAAAAAACACTGCTAAAATCAGGAACTCTCTCATCAAAGTATACATGCAAATAATATTGCTAATTAAGTCCAATAAAGCCAATTTCAGGGTTAGGATAACCTCCAAGGCAAAAGACGACCATAATCCCTTTTTAGCTATGTCAGAAAACTTCAAAGGGAGGACACAGTAGTATCCTGAACTGGAAGTTAGTGGTGGCACAATAACTGTACCGGTGATATAGTGAATCCGTTGGGTGACATATTCGGTTCCAGCTTTACTCTCAACTCAACCTTAACCCCCCCATATAATACCCCCACTTATTAACCCTTTATCCTTAAACAGAGGGCATGTCCTGACTATACTCCCTAAGGTCAAGAACACAGCCTTAGTGGGCCCCAATAATATCTCAGGATGCCTTCTGAATAATGTAAAATATAACTAATTAGGGTCACTGGATTCACTATTTCACTACATCTCAAAACAGGCTTTTTGCCGCAAAAATGGAGGAGGGCAATGGTCATCCCCTTTTATAAGTGTGGAATATCTTTGATCACAGAAACTACAGACACATTAGTTTGACTGGTCTTAATTGCAAACCCATGCAGAGAAATATCAGGGAAGTGATCAGCAAAGACACTGGAGAACTCCAGATACCAAATCCATCCCAGTTTGGCTTCATCAAAGGAAGGTCATTCCTGCTGAACCTGGTGGACTTCTTTGAAAAAGTCACCAAGGCAATGGATGAGGCTAAAATGGTACATACTGCGTATGTTGATCTGGTTAAGGCATCTGATACAAAATCATTCTTGGGCCTTTTTAAAAATGTATGGAATTAGGCATAAGCCCATATATAATGTGCTGTAAAGTGAGCTGGTTCATGAATAGGACTCCAGAAGTTTGGATTGGTGAGATCACTTCCAGAAAGAGTTGCTGCCCTCAGGAGTCCATTCTGGGTCAACTCATCTGTAGTATCTACTTTGCAGAAGTCAAAGCCAATGTCAAAGTCCTTTGGCTAACCAAGTCTGCAGATGATTGAAAACTGGGAACAGTCATAGAATCTACAAAGATGCAAACACTCTAAAGAAAGGTTTAACACAAACAATGACTGGTGCCAAAGGCACAGCTTAAAACTCATTACCAAGGAATGCATTATAGTAGCTTTTGGGAAGCTGGTCACCGTGGAAAACTATGTTATAAGTCTTAAGTTGTTTTATCCAAAAATAAAACATGCATTATTGAGAAGTTAATGCTATTTGTACTTTAGCTGAGCTGTTTTTTTATTTTTCTTTGTTTCTAACAAAAATATTACAAGCAGTTGCCTGGTGTGGGCATTAGGATACTGTTTGATCCAGTTTTTGCACATTGCAGTGCAACATTGAAAGCATATTATTATTATTATTATTATTATTACTTTTTACTTTTTAGATTCTTTTAATTTTTTTTTAATGGAAGATATACAGAAGAACTACTTTTCATATTGTAATATAGAGTGGGGATGAAACTGCTTTTGAATGTTATTTATTCTTTTTTTTTAATTTGTTTTCTAACACAGAAATTAATACCACAGAGATTTGAAGATTTATCCTTTCTATTGAATGGTATAAAGTGACATTTTAAACATATTCTTGTATAAAAAAAGAATAGGATATTCTCAATTCCAAAGTTTTTTGGAAGTCAGCTTTAATTAATAAATACTTGCATGCTGAGAGCTGAGCTTTCATCTACTGCATGTCAAAAGGAAGGTAAAGAAAACCTCCTTAGCTAACATCTTTATAATGATTATTTTGCTAGGAAGTATCCTTATTCAGAAGCATGTTTAAAGAAAGAAGCTTGAACTTAAATATTTTTATGAAATATCAATAGTAGTTAGTTACAGGAATACCAGGTATTTGCTTATTTCTTGATGGAGTTATTGAATGTAGAGCCAAATGTACGTGTGCCTGAATATAAATTACTGGCACTATTAACACATGGTGCAAATAACATAATGATTAGAAATTCTGTCAAAGAAAATGAGACATTTCAATGGTTAATGACATATTGTATAGGAAAATAGTTGAAAAGAACACCATTCTCTTATAGAACTAGGGCTAACCCAAAACTCAACCAATCAGTTAGTCACTTCTTAAGAAAACAGCCATATATATCTCATTATATCTGAATGACGCATCCAGGTGCATCTGCAGTTCACTTCTACTAATGCTGCTAGGCGCCAAATATTGCTTGTTCATTTTTGCATCAATAATTCCAAACCCATGCTATGTACAAGGTATTAAACAGTCTCATTGTAAAGCTTACACAATGGCAAACTCAACTGCATTAATATTTGACCTCTGTCTACTGCAGGTAAATAAATATTAGCTGTTGTTTTTATTATATTATTTTATATAGATATAATTTTCACATTTTTCTAAATATCTCAACAATGAAGTAACACAGACAGAAATCCTTATCCTCATATGAAATCTCTCAGCTAGGTGAATAAAATTTTGCTGACTGTATGTGTGTAACTTGAGTGTTGCTGAGACACTGTCAGTTGTTTACAAAATATTATAAATGTAATAGTTACTGTGTTTATTGTGACTTATAAAATTCAGTTTAAGACGTAGAACCTAAATAATACTATCACAATAAAAATAGCTTGTGCTGAAGAGTTTGACATTTATACTTCTTTCATAATCCCTGTGATCCCAGAGATACGAACATTTGTTTGAAATGTGAGGACATACTTTGATTCTATCAAAAGGCTTAGGATCCGTCCATTGGAAGTTACAGTGCATACTTACTGAGCTCCATTGGAGTGAATGAGATATTGTGCATAAATTAAATATATTACATTTGCATGTTAATGTTTTTATTGTCAGTAATGTTGATAAATGTGCCATCATGTCTACTGAATCCTGAGTTTCTATACAAGGCATTCCATTAAAAATAGTGAAAGTGTTTCCACCTTAGGTTTGCATCTGCCTGACAAATGAATTACAACCAGCTATTTTGCCTAAGAATGCATTTTTCTGCCTCTGTTGTCAACAATTTTGGTGTTGCGGCTGAAAAGGGTCACTGTATCAGTCCACCACCTACCCAGTTATCAAATAGTAACTAACTAAATAAATAAATAAAATGGCTTAAACGTCAAACCTGCAACTCCATAGAGACTTATGCAATCTGAGTTAAAAAAAAGAGGTTAATCTAGATGAAAAGCAATATTATAGCCATTTACAACTTTGACATAAAAATGACCCCCGATAATGCTGGACATCAGTGCATAACCTGTTAAATCCAGGATCAAATAAGAAACTCATCCCTTCTTATTGTAGCTCTCCACTAGAAATTGTTAGCTTATCCAAGACCTACTTCATAAAAAGTATTGCCACCCTAAATGAAAGTTCTTCACCCCCATCTGGTTGTTCTACAGCCCCTGCAATAACATCCGATCCTAGTATTTCTGAGATTAACAGGTTTGATCAAAACCAACATTCTTCATATACCATCTACACTGCCACTTTTTTGTTTCCACCCTACCATCCACAAACCTAATTCATCCTCTAGAGCCATTGCTAGCAACTTCTACATAGGACCGGTCTGTACATCAGTGATAAAGGACATAATGTTTACTTAAGCTCTAAACTTGCTCCACTGCAGGTGACAACCTCCCACCTAAGTACCTGAAGATAGCTCCCAAGGCTATTGTATACCTAGTCTCTAACCTTATCAGTAGACCACTAGGTGAATCCTTTGTACCCTCACTATGGAAACATTTTGGATCATCTTTCTTCATAAAGGTGGCCCTTCTGCTGATGACTCTGACTTATGGCCTATTACAATGTTATTACCTCCCTCAAAAATTCTAGAAAGATGAATTAATAGACAACTCCTCCATTGTCTCCTAAAAGAACGACTCTGAGCATACACCCAACATGGTATCCACCCAACACATAGTATAACTACTGCCCTCCTATTATTCACTGATGCCATAACCAAATACAGGGACTCAGGCAATGTTAGTTCTTGCCTTTCCTTTCACCTCTCTAAAGCCTTTGATACAGTTTCTCACACTAAACTCATGTACAAACTGTCTCAGCTTGGACTATCCCCTTCTTCATTACTGTGGTTCAATAGCTTTTTAACTGATAGGCTCCAGTCTGTAAAATGACAGAATGCCCTCTTCCAACCTGCATGTCTACACTGGTGTACATCAAAATTATTTTGCTGGCCTTGTCCCCCTTAACATCTTTGTCAGTGACCTCTATACCACCATAGTTCAAGCCACTTTTACACAATATGCTGAAGACTCTACATTATGTGGGTATCTAATAACCTCCCTCAACTCTTCCATATTACACAGCTTTTTACTTCAGTTGTAAAATGGCTCAACAGTGCCCAGCTACAAAAAAAAAAACAAAGTTAAGGCTATAAATTTCAAACTGAAGTTGAAGTAGTCTCATATACAAAACATCTTGGAGTAATTAAAGACAATAACTTTAACTATGACCATTGTGTTCAAAATAGAATAAAGAAAAGACTCACCAAGATTTAGAAATACTCTACAGGCATAAAAACTTTGTTAGTAACAAAATTACAAAAATGGCAACATCTTAATCTGCAATTGAGTTATAACTATATGCACCTTTTAATTGAATACTTTTTGCCTCAAGAAAGAACTTTAGTTGAAGATATAGACAAACTACAGAACAAACTGTTTTCTAACTTTTCTGTGAAAGTTATTGGCAATAAAACTGATGATTTATATGATAGTGTTATGGGCCATAAGAAAAGACATCAGAACATTAAAATGAAAAAACTGCAGAGAGATGTCAACGATTTTCAGAGGAAAGAAGTCTTTTCATGGCCGAAGAGGTCTGTCTCTGTTGCAGGGGTATCTAATGATAGCATACATGCTTCCAACCAAGGAAGTATAGAGAGCACTGTCTCTTTAACATCCAGCCTGACAAGAGAATCTCCAAATCCTACTGACGTGATGACACAACACGTTACTACACCTTTCATTATACGAAAGGAGAAAGAGAAGGAAAGTATAGTTTCAGCACATTTCTTGGAGGATAATAGTAAAGCGAATAAAGGTACTTACATATTATCGCAACCAGATTTTCACGGTTGTAAATTTAGCATACTTCTGTACAAATGAGACCATGAACCACGGTGAGGTGGTATTCAGAGTCTGTTTTGCTGTGGATTAGCTTTGCATTACAGGGTCTGTGAAGTGGAAGACAAACATTTGAGGAAATCCTCTTCCTGTTTTCAGTGTGCATTACACACACAAGCTTGAATTATAATGCCTGCTGTCGTTCTGATGAACGGATTCTTTTCACTGTACGGAAGGAGGCCTTCAGAGAAGGCAAGGACAGACCCTGTAATGATGGTTTTGGTCACTTTTTTCTTTTTTTTGGGGGGGGCAATTTGTAAAGAAATCTTCAGGGTAAAATTTAAAAAAGCTGCTAACAACCACAAAGTACAGGAAGAAAAGCAAGCATTGTCCAGCAATAAGATGTTTTGGGATGTGTTCTTACTATGTGTAATCATGAAGTGATTTTGAGTTTATCTGTCTTTATTTGTAAAGTATGACCATGGGGACACTTTGTTAGTGCCTTAACTGAAATTATTGACTGCAGTTTGTGAAAATCAGCACTTTACGTAAACTAAGAAAGGCAGCAGTCCTTGCCCTTGACAGATTTACAATCTCCTAATGTTGCAGGGTGCATTTGGTAACTCGCTTTTCCAGTAGCTGGCATCATCTTGACAAATGCAAGCACTGCAGCACCACTGTGTAGTTTCAAGAGCAAAGAGGTACAAACTCGCACCCTTTCTCCTCTTCGTGGCTCATACCCACATTGACAGAATAATGTTTTCTTCTTCACAGACCCCTATATAGATTAAACAACCTGTTTCTGCACACACATACCAAATTACGGCAGTGCGGAAATCTGGTTGCGATAATACGTAAGTACCCGAATAAAATTAGCAACAGTGAAGCCTCTACTTCGTCTTTTTTAGATCTGAAAAAGACTATACAGACTCCTATTTTACCCTTTGTGCTCAAAAATGCCCTGCCGATAAGGGAAAGATCCAAAAGCAGAGGGCAGAAGGGCAGATATCATCAGATTCAAGAGGGACAAGCACGCCAAAACAGGATGACGACTCGCAGCAGAAATGACAAGACTTAATAATTTACCTTTCTAATTTTGAATTAACTAGAGGACAAATTTCTCTGCTGAATAAGGGTTTATCCTTTATTACAGTGTAGACAACAGTCATGACTGATCTGTTGAAAGAACTGAGACTGTTTGGGTGCACACTAATGCTCAAAACCATGTTTAAAGATACAGGTATTTCACCTGAAACTCTTTATAAAAACAAGTTTATATGTACCTAAAGTTCATCCTATTGTGGAAACTTTTGTAACAGTATGTGAAAAAGATATTAGAGATGTTTTTAGTGCGAAAAGATCAGCTATGTTCTATAACTTAGATAAATCTGAAAATAAAGCCCTAATACAATTGAAGGCATTGAAGTTAGACCTGCAGACAAGGGGGGAATTTTATATACAACAAATGATGTTTCTTTTAGATGATGTAGATACATACTTACACACCTCATGTACACAGGTGAAAGGTATTATTGATAGGAAATACACCCCTGGGATCACTTCTGTGTCTCTGCTCGACAGTGGCACAGGAAAATAACTTTCTTGGGTCACGTAAGCCAGGGAACATTGTTGGCTAGGCTTACATAGGCCCTTGGGCCAATAGCCTAGTACCTACCTAAGAACCTATGATAGGGTGTTGGTTATATTTTTGATCTATTGCTGTCATAACAAATCACTGAGGAACTACTTAATTACTTCCAAGTAGAGTATCCGATTATACCCATGATTCATGGTTACCCAAGGTACACAAAAATATGACTGAGCCACCTATGAGACCTATTGTCTCCAGTAGAGGATGGGCCACAGAAGCAATATCCATCTACGTAGAGAAGCAATTGCATCCTATGTTAAAAACTTGTAATACTGTTTTAAGAGACACCAAGATGTTTCTAACTTCTCTCCATAAAAAGATGGCAGAGATAAATGGTGAATACATATTTGTTACCATGGATATCACATCCCTTTTTACAGTAATACCTAATGCCTGGGGCATTGAAAGGGTACGCGCCTTATTAAATACTAAAAAAATCTATACATATACCAAAGTGAACTTGATATGTAGCTTACTGGAGATAATTCTTGAAAACAATGTTTTTGTGTTTAATGATTGCTTTTACCTGCAAAAGATTGGCATAGTGATGGGCACAGCGTGTGCCAACAGCTATGCCAGCCTAGCTCTAGTCTCATGGGAGATGAATTATCTGTTGCATGGGAATGATTTCATAGATAGTATCATCTGGTACGTACGATTTGTGGATGATGTCTTCCTACTGTGGGGAGATACTAGTAGTTGACTGGAACTTTTTATTGAATATTTACACAGCACTACTGATTTTTTAAGATTTACATATAATTTTTCATCTGATACCATTAACTTTCTTGATATGACTATAAATAAAAAATCATCTACACAATTAGTTACCAGCCTATATAGAAATCCTAGTAGAAAAAAATAGCATTCTACATAAAACTAGTATGCTTCCCAAATGTTAACAAGAATGTAGTCAAAGGACAATTTATGAGAATGAGTAGACTGCATAATACAGCAGATGGGCTGGATCAAGCAGTTTCCACCTTAAAGGATGAATTTATAGATAGAGGCTACAATGCAGCAGATATGGAAACAAGTATTATTGATATGTATGAAGGACGTAGTCACAGAGGCAAACCGCTTTTCTCAGAGAGTACGAATGACATACACAATACACAAAATGAAAATAGACACAAAGTTAGGTTTCCTATTTCCTATTGCAGTGATATCAAGATGTTTTGCCAAATATTTGAGAGGAACTGGAATATTTTAAATTCTATTGAAGAACTGGATGGTGTTATAGACAAGAGACAGTGTTTTTCTTTTAAAAATAAAAAATCTTTAAAAAGACAATTATGTTATAAACCATTGGTTAGCAGAAATAATAATATGCTGTCTCAGAGAACAGGAACATTTCCCTGCAGGAATGGCATGTAAGTTTATTTACTCTGACACTACATTTACACATCCAAGTCAGAAGTTTGTCATAGACATTGACTTCTCTGCTGACTGCAAAACACAACATTTAGTGTACCTTAGCTCCTGCAAATTATGCTATGTATTTTATGTTGGTAATAGTTATGTCAAGAATCTAAATGGCAATGCTCAGATCTGCTCTGAGCTACAACAGAATGGCATTAAATATACTGATCCCAAGGATATTGCCAATAACCTGGCAGATCGATTTAGTGCCAACTTCACCCCCCCTCACCCTCTAAATGGCCCATCTCAATACCAAAAGATTGCCAAATTCCAATAATCATGGCCACACAGGTAGAAACTGCACTCTCCAAAGCTAAGAATACAGCATCCATGGGACCAGATGACATCCCAGGCTGTGTACTACATGAACTACAAAATGAACTGGCACCTCACCTAAGTGTCATGTTTAATCATAGCCTCACCTCAGGCTTCATGCCCACTGAGTGGCACACAGCTACAGTTATCCCACTACACAAAGGAGGATCTGCCTTGGATCCCGGGAACTACCGTCCCATCAGTCTGACAAGCCTGATCTGCAAGGGCATGGAACGCATTATCATGGAACTTATAAACAAAGACATTGGCAACCTTCAAACACTGGACCCGAGCCATTTTGGGTTTGTGAAGGGCCGACCTTGTCTCCTGAATCTGATTGACATCTTTGAATCAGTCTCCAGAGCTTTGGATGAGGGTAAGGTGGTCCACACAGCCTATCTGGACCTCGCCAAGGCCTTCGACACCATCCCCAACTCTGGAATCATAGATAAACTTACTAAGCTGGGCAGAAATCCCTATGTCACTCGATGGGTTGCCAACTGGCTTACTGACAGAACCCAGACTGTAAAAGTAGCCGACTCCAAATCCAGCTCCAGACAAGTGACAAGTGGAGTACCTCAGGGTTCAATCCTGGGACCACTCTTGTTCGGCATCAACTTTTCTGTTGTACAGGCCAACACTAAGGGACTCTGGCAAACAAAGTTTGCAGATGACTACAAACTGGGAGCCATTATTGAATCCCCAAGTGATGTGGATATTCTACAAAAAGGCCTTACAGAAACGGATGCCTAGTGCCAGAGCCATGGGTTCAAGCTTAATCCAAGAAATGTATAGTTATCCCATTTGGAAAAAAACATGTACCCATGAATTACCACATAGGTGGCAGGACGCTAAACATCAAAAGTGTGATGAGAGACTTAGGGACACAGGTGGACAGTGGTCTCACTTTCGATAACCACATTGCCACAACAGTCAGGAAAATTTCTATGTTGCACACCTCATTACTAAGGGCTTTTCATCCAGAAAAAAAGGAGGTCATTGTCCCACTGTACTCATCCCTCATTAGACCCATTATAGAGTATAATGCCCCGTTTGGTATGTACCTCACAAGACATCTGCAACAGCTGGAAAGGACACAGAAATACCTCACTAAAAGAATCACAGGCCTAAAGCAGATGCCATATGCTGACCGTCTAAAACAACTCCAGCTATACTCTGTGGTATATCGTCTACTCAGAGGTGATCTCTGCTTAACATACAAGGCCATGTCAAATGTGAGTTGTTGGACATGCTCCACTTAAAGAAATCCCAATCCCTCAGAGCCACATGCTCCAGGGATCTTAACCTTGTCATCACAATGAACAAAACATGCTGGAGGGATAGGTTCTTGACCCAGAGACTCCCCATACTCTGGAATAGACTGCCCATACATGACAAGCAGAGCGCCTCATTGGCCCTCTTCAAAAGGAACCTTGATGATTGGATGGGAGATATTCACCCCGGGGATCATGTCAGTCACCCTGATAGACAGGGGCCCAGAGAAGTAAATATTGTGGGAAGAAATATCCAGGAATTGTTATGGCTAGGCTTGCATAGGCCCTAGGGCCAATAGCCTAGTACCAACCTATGAACCTATAAAACCAAAAGAAGTTTCAAAGAGCGTATTCTAGAGCATTTAAGAGATATAAATAATGTTAAAAAAACTAGTCCCTTAGCAAGTTCAAGCAGAAGGCTTTCAACATGTTTTTATCTTTTTAGTGCTAGAAATTATAGAACAAAGCATGATGGGCAGTGACATTAAGAACAAGATGGAAGCAGCAGAATAAAAAAGGATTTTGCTGCTTCAAGGCAGATAAACTACCAGGGATTAATGGTACAGTGTCACTTAAGCCTTTCCTTAAAGCCAAACCACTTAAACACTAAGCTTTTTGAAAGATATTTATTGCTATTAGCTTAGTTGTTTTTTATAACTTTGCTGTTTTATTAGTTTTTTAGGGTTCAAATTAAATGCTATGATTATTTCATTTGAATGTATAAGTTTGAAGAAGCGGTCAGTTACAGATCGTGAAAGCACTTACTTTGTGTATTAAACAACATTGGTTTCAACTATATACTCTTCAGTTGTGGTCTGTTTGATTTTTTTATTAGATTTGTGAGGCTCTGAGGTGAAGATCGAGTGTTTACCCAGTTACAGAACAGTTTATTCTCTACAGCTAAAAATAAGTTGGAGGCATGCTATATTAAGGTGACAAAGTCTGCCTCAAACAAACAATACCACATCCACTTCTATTTTGCCCTTAAGGCATTGAATTGATTCAACTGCCTCAACCCTTAGATTACATACAGCTTATCTCTACACGCACACCATTATTCACAAGCCAATGACTGCCCTGTCCTTTGCTTCTATCACCCTAATAGACTACTTCAGTCTAATGAACAACATCTTTTCAGCATATGTAAAGCCCTCAAATCCTTTGGTCGAAGCTCTACTCATGCTCTGTCACTAAGAAGTGGAATTCTATGCTGCTGCAAATTAGATCTACCTCTAACCTCTTCAACTTCAGCCAACTTCTAAAAGACTACTTAGATAAGACTTGGCTCTACTTCCGCAAGTACCTCAGGATGAACTTGTCCCTCCCTCCTTCCTACCTTACCCAGCATAATTCTTTCTAATTCCTTCTCTCTGAACATAGTAAATCAATTTCACAGATAGGAGGCAAATATAGGCTCTGATTCCAATGGACTTGTTCACAGTGTAAGTGACCACCACGGAAGTTAGTCAGTTACACTGAGAACAGGTTTTTCAAAATCAGGGCAGACTTATACTGAGAGCAACTCTTTTGGAATCTGGCCCATAATTTTGCCTAGGCTACATTATCTAGCCATCTCTGTTCCAAAGAGTATTCTCTGTTTAATGTCGTCTTTATGAAGTGCAACTTGTAAATTATTTAACTATTGACAGTGATCTATTTCAGCTTGTTATCCACCCATCCATCCTCAATCACTTTTCCCATTTTGCACATGGGATCGGGGTGTCACTTTGGTAGTGACAACCATCTCAAGCCAAGGTTTACAACTCTGGGTGGCTAGCCTTGCGACGGGAGGCCATTCTCACCACTCACTCACACATACACTCTCACCTAGGACCAATCTAGAGTGCCAGTTTCACCTACTGCATGTCTTTGGAATGTGGGAGGAAACCAGAGCTCCCTGAGGAAACCTATGTGACCACAGGCAGGACATGCAGACTCCACATAGAAGGCATCCCAGCCAAGAATTGAACTAGAGGACCTCTTGCTGTGAGGCGACAATGCTATCCACTGCACCACTGTAGCCACTATCCATGTATTTGCACTATGTATGTCTAGGTTCACACTTTGTGAACTGAAGATGAATTTTATACGTAGTAAATATATTGTGCTTCTGTATTAGGTTTTGTTAATAATGTTATTTAACTATAACAATATTATTTCAATGTGCAGCTTTTATCCCTGTGCCTTTGCTGAAAATGGGATATTATCCAGTCGGGCTTTCACTTTAAGCAAATGCTAAATAAATAAATAAATAATCTTAAGTTATATTTATAAGCAGATCATGACTGCGTTCATATTTTTGATGTACTAGTCAAGGCAGATGTACTCTCTTTTGCCTTTGTTATTTGCTTTATATAAGAAATTAAGGGACTCAAAAATTCAAGGATGTCATTGGCTGGGTAATCCAGAAAAGCTGGCTTTATTTGCAGATATTATTTTGCACTTAGATAATTCCAGAAAAGGATACTTCAGTATAGTGTGTAGAACATTTTGAGACAATTTCAAGTCTTTTTTAAATATGAAATTACAAACAAAGGCTATAACTATAAATCATATACTCACAAACAAACTGTCTCATCAAAACCTATATTTATGGAAACATGATATGATAAAGTATACATATATATGGATTAAACAGTCTTCTATTATAGCAGCTAAGGATATGTGGGAAGAGACTAAAAAGACTGTACAAAAACTGAGAAACTGGAAACTGTTGCAGATGGGTAATGAATAGTAAGATACAAACAGTGAAATTGTTAGTTTTATATACATGTCAGGTGTATTTTATCAACCAGAAGGGAAGTCATGGCCAACACTTAAGAAAGAGTTGAAGAAATTTACCTGGGAGTGAAGACAAGAGGTAAAGGGGATCTGGTGATCTTCTCAATAGAATAAGGTGGATTAGGAATGCTTGATTTGAAGTTCTATTATAGAGATATGCAGTTAAGGTTACTAAACACAGGCAGAAGGCTATAATTCAAAGAGGGGAAATGGATAATGATGATGTATGGGGGAAAGCAACAACATTAGAGAATATTATATTCATAAAATTGCAGAAAGTATACTAAGAACTAAGCCATCATGTGAATGGAGAAAGGAGATTTAGCCAATAAAGATGACTACAAATAGGGGTACAGAAAATAGGCAAGACGAGGCTGGAATTTACTGGAGAAAACAGGAAACAAATAATTAGAGAGGAAAGAGATAATACACTCGGATGAGGATGAGAAGAACAACTTTGGACTGCTAAGTGACAGCCTTCCCTACCAGGGATTGATATCACAGTATAAACAAAGAGAAAAAGATAGAGGAGTCCTACGAGAAAGACCTGCTCTTGTAGAGAATTTAGTCTAATCTAGAAGAGAAGTTGTTGTTATAGAGAGATAATTAGTAGGTCATCTAAAATATTGCATGATGACTATATGAAGTTGTGATGACCGTGCCCTGGCCCAGCAGTCAAGGAGCCTCAATCCTCATCACTAACACCAGGAAGGTCATCTCTTAGAAGAGGAAAGGATAATTAATACACCCAGTAAAGTACAATTTCCCTTAAGTGCACACATATATCACAGTCACTCTGGGGCTGGCTGCTCCCTTGCTCAGCAGGTCCCCAGTAAGACTCCCCACTGGCACGGCTATAGGGTCCAGGTCTCAGCCTAACTGGGCAAGCTAGAACCTCCAGTACCCTCTCTGTCCAACCAGTGCTTTGTGTCTCTGCCCAAGTAGCTGACACAACACACACACACTTTGAGATAAGTATTTATACAACTTCACAGACACTCCTGGGAAAGGCTGACACAGATTCTCCAGCTGTGCCCCTTTACCCAGACTATACGGTATTAATTGCTGCCACCATCCAGTTAATAATATCAGCTACTAAAAGGCCCTTAAAAGGGTGTCCAATTATTACTGTGCAATATTAATATCCAATGGTAATGTGACTATACAGTCTAACGCTTATTGGAAGGGCTTAGACAGTAAACTCTATAAATATATAATCTACTCTAAAGCATACTTCATCTCTACACAAAGCAGCCACAGCTAGAAGGTTTTAAAAATATTTAATAATAAATAATTAAAACACAAGAAAAATCTACTACACTACAGAGAAATCTAAGAGTTCACAGATCACACAGAAACTTAAAATAATACAGTAGGACAGGTCTGGTTTCAAAAAAAATACCTAATTAATCTTTACTAGCTTTAACTATTCCTACAAGATATCACAATGCTAAAAACTTACATGTGAGCATAAGCAGAGTGCTGATAAGTTAGATGTCCAGATCAAAATGCCCCCGGTCTCTTGTGAGAAATAGAATTTAAACATTACTAAGAAACATGTCTCTAAGGTCCTCCCAGAATTGCATCATTTTTAACACTTAGGTTTTCCCAGTATTCATATTGCATCATCTTAACACCTGGTCTGAGTTCTCAGGCCACAAACTGCATTATTCAGCAATCTAACACCTGCACAGAAACTTACAACACTAGAAGACATTTCACCTGTATATACTAACAGAAACTAAAGCAATAAAGCACCTTCCATATCAAAATTCTAGTCATAAACTTTAGCCTAAAACAATGGGCATGAAATCTTCATCCAGCCGCCCTCGGGCTGAATTCTAACATGAAAGGATACAACATGCTTCACTGGGCCAGTAGAGTGCAATGTTGTCACATATTTTGCAGTTCCACATTTCACAGTGTTTTCTTATATTTAAAAACACAAGCTTGTATTTTACATTTATTTATAAGGTTGACAGAATTATATATTAAATTCTATTTGACTAGGCTGGCAGCCTTCGCCCCTCTCTCCCCAGTCTTCTCATCTCTCTCCCCCCCCCCAGATAACTCAAGAAAGTTTTTCAAGTGCCCCTTGAGAAACATTGCTTGAGAGTGTCAGGTCTATCTGGATGTACCTCTCCCCATTCCCTGTCTTGAGAGCCCATCTGCATTGGCATTGCAACTCCCACTGCGGTGCTGCACTGACATATCATATGCTTGCAACCCCAGGCTCCATCTTAGCAACTTGGCATTTTGCTGACTGGCTCTGTTTAACCATGTTAGAGGGTTGTGATCTGTCATCACAGTGAATTTTCTTCCATACAGATAAGGCTGAAGTTTTTGTAGTGCGCACACTATGACTAGACATTCCTTTTCTACAGCTGCATAGCATTCCTCCCTGAGTTGGAGCCTATCACTGAGATAAACTACTGGGTGCTCCTCTCCCTCAGAAGAAATCTGGCTAAGTACAATCCCCATCCTATAGTTTGAAGCATCCACCTGCACCACAAAGTCTTTGCTGTAGTCTGGACTGGCTAACATAGGGGGTCCTCCCAAAGCTTCCTTAAGCTTCTGAAATGCCTGCTCACATGCTGGGTTCCACACTACTTTATCTGGCCTGTTCTTCCTTGTCAGGTCTGTGAGGGGAGCAGCTATGGTACTATAATTGGGAACAAACTTTCTGTAGTACCCTGCTGTCCCTAAGAATGCCCTCACCTGCTTTTTGGTAACAGGTGCAGGCCATGCCTGAATAGCTTCCATGTTGGCAGGTTCTGGCCTTATCTTACCACTCCCCACTCTATGTCCTAGCTAGGAGACCTCTGCCATTCCCACCTGACATTTGCTCGGCTTAATGGTCAACCCTGCCCTCTGTAGTCTGCCCAGCACCTCCCTGACATGCTGAAGGTGCTCTTGCCAGGAATGGCTGTAGATAGCAATATCATCCATGTAAACAGGGGCAAACCCTCCTGCTCCTGCTAAGATATGATCTACCAGCCTCTGGAAAGTTCATCCCAAAGGGCATCTTTGTGAACTCATACAAGCAAAAGGAGTCACAGAGGCTGACTTCTCTCTAGCACTGGGAGGCAAGGACACCTGTCAGTAACCCTTGGTAATATAAATGGTTGCAAGATACTTAGCCCCACCCAACTGGTCTAGGGCCTCATCTGTCCTAGGCATGGGGTAAGCATCCGACTCTGTGTGACTACTTAATTTCCTGTAATACACACAGAACCTGGTGCTGCCATCCTTCTTTGGCACCATCACCACTGGTGAGGCCCAGGGACTGTTGGACTCTTAAATCACCCCTAGGTCCAACATCTCCTGTACCTCCTCCTTCAGAGTCTGTTTGACTCTCTCAGGCACCCTATAAGGGGCCTGCCTGATAGGCCTTTGAGGTCCTGTATCCACCTGGTGCTGCACCAGGTAGGTGCTCCCTGGTTTCCCGGTGAACATACCCCCAAACTCCTGCAACACTGCTCAGATTTCTCGAACCTGGGTAGAAGATAGCTGCTGGGACATTGCTACCCCTTCCACCGAGGTGTCAGCCCGAGCCTCACTAAGGAGATCAGTCCCCAGATCTCCCTCAGACTTCTCCTGCAATCCACTGCAAATGCTCAGCACAAGGGCCTCCCTATCATGATAAGGTTTCATTATGTTAACATGATACAATTTGTGCCCCTGCCATCTGCCTAGCACTTCCACCATGTAGTTAACATCACATACCTTTCTTACCACCTTGTAGAGTCCCTCCCAAGCTGCTTGCAACTTGTTGTGTCTGACAAGAATGAGAACCTTCACCTGCTGCCTTACAACATACTCTCTAGCTCGAGCATTCCTGTCATGCCACACCTTTTTCTGTTGTTGGGCTTCTGCCAGGTTCTCCTGGGCCAGGCCCATGAATTCCCTGAGTCTTGTCCTGAGGTTCAGGACATATGCCATAACAGACTCCCTGTGAGACTCACACTCACCTTCCCACTCATCTCGAATTAAATCTAGAAGTCCCCTCACCCTATGCCCATACAGCAACTCAAAGGGTTAAAAACCTGTGGATTCCTGGGGAACCTCTCTGTAAGCAAACAACAGATGGGGCAAATATTTGTCCCACTCCCTCTTAAACTGATCTGCAAACGCCCGTAGCATGGACTTGATTGTAGAGTTTAACCTCTCAACAAGACCATTAGTCTGGACATGGTAGGGGGTGGTCTTCATGTGCTTCACCCCACAGGACGTCTACAGACAAGCCAGCAGGTCTGACAAAAAAATGGCACCTCTGTCAGACAGTATTTCCTTTGGGAAACCTACCCTGCTGAAAATATTTAGCAAAGCATTTGCCACTTTCTCTGCCTCAATGGAGGACAAAGCCACTGCCTCAGGGTATTGTGTAGCATAATCTACAATCACTAGGATATAGTTTTTCTCTGTGGAACTTGAGGTACTCAGATGACCCACAATATCCATAGCTACCCACTGAAATGGTTCCTAAATCACAGGCAAAGGCATCAAAGGAGCTCTCACCTTGTCTCCTGCCTTGCCTGCCTTTTGGCACTGCTCACAAGTCCTGCAATACCCTGTTACATCTCTGGAAATTCCAGGCCAATAGAAATTTTGCATAATACATCTCTTTGTACGTTTTATGCCCATATGACCTGCAAAGGGAATATCATGGGCTATGGCTAGATGTGCCAGACGGTAAGCTCTAGGCACTACCAACTGCTGTACACTCTCACCTTCTAGCCCTCCCTTCAGGGGTCTACTCTCTGTACAGTATCCCTTTGTTCCAGTATACAGATTTCCCCCTTCCCTTGAGAATTAGGTGCCCCCCTAGCTACCTGCCTCAGGTCTTGCAATGTAGGGTCTGAGAGCTGAGCCTGTCTCAAGTCTTTCTTTGCAGCCCTTCCCAGCTCCCCTTCCACTGGATGTCTGGCATCCTCTGACAGTGGTGCCTCACTGTCAGCCTGGGTACTACTACTCACCTCTACCTTTGCAGTTACCCTGTCCAAGGGAACATCAGTACCTACAAGCAGCTGTGGCTCACATTCAGTCTCACTGCTACAGCATAGCTCACTCCCTGAAGTAACCACCTCAGCAGTCCTGGCTGCAAGTATGCACTCTGTCTGGGTATCCCCCAGGCTACTAGACCCACATGATTGTCTCCTAGCCTCAAGCATTTAACTGCGTAAGTACATGGTACTGCCTCATCCAAATCCTTCTCTCTCATGACGTCTGCAGGATGGTAGTTCCATACCCCAGTTGTCTCAAGACAACCTACTATTGGCATTTTGTCTTTTCCACTTACTGGCTCTCTCACATTTGGTTCCGCACCTTGCCTCCATGGACACCTGTATGCCACATGGCCCTACTGGTTACATTCAAAACATTTAACCCTAGCTCTTGGACATATACCTGGACTAGTGGCTTCCCCTGCTACTGGCAGATTCTGTTGGGGCAGTCTGGACTGCCCACCATGGGTTCCTTTAGACCCATGAGCAGTACTGGTGGTCCCTTTCCTGTGCAGAGATGCCCTGCTTGCTAGGTATAGGTCTCCCTTCTTCCCCAAATCCTATGAAGTAGCACATTGTCTATCAGTTAACCAGATCCTTCTGTCATTAGGCAAAGTGCTAAGGGCTTGTTCCCTCACCAAAATGTCTGCCAGCCCTTCAAAAGTGGTGACCTGACATCCACTCATCCACCTATGAAAATAAGTGCTCAGTCCAGCAACATATTCACATACATTTTCATCTGCCTTGCATCTATGCTCATGAAACTTTTTCCTATACATTTCAGGTGTTAGCTTAAAACATTTTAACAAATGTCTTTTTACAGCAGTATAATCAAAACAGTCAGTGTCATGCATTTTTGCTAAAGAAGTTACAGCTTTACCATGGAGTAAGGGGGTCAGAAACTGTACCCAGAGCCTTATGCAAATACTATTTACATACCTGCTCAAACATATGCATGAAGCTATCAAAATTATCCCCCTCTTTAAACTGTGGAATAAATTTACTGACCTTTTGTGCTTCTGGGGTCCGGTTACTCCCTTTCCCATTACCTCCATGACTCTGGCGAAGAGTCAGCATTTCCCTCTCATGCTTTCTCTGCCATTCCTGTTCTTTAGCTTCTAGGCTACTCATTCTCTCGGCTGCTTCTAGTTCTGTACACCTGGTCTGCAACTTAAGTCTCTTCAGCTCCAGCTGGATTTTTAAGTCCACTGCAGAAAGGTTGAGCTGTCCATTCTCTGAGAATATTGTATCTCCACTGTCAGTCTGATTATCCTCCAGGCTGCTGTTTTCTGATGCAGCTGTAACCAAGGCTGCAATCAGGTCTGCCTTAGTCAGGTTTCCATGCACCAGCCCCCTAGCCTGGCACATCTCCACCAGCTGGCTCCTTGTCAGCTTTCCATACTCTTCTGCTGACATGCTGCCTGCTCACCCTGACTAACACTAAGCTAACAAAAGAAATAAACAATAGTGATCTGAATTCTTGGTATACACTGCATGGCTGTTTTAGAGTACAAAACACTTTTAGAGATCATTTTACATAAGCTACAGGAATTCGCTCTACCCACACCACTACAAGCCAATTAGTATGTGAAGTAGATCCCACCACTGCCAAACACTTGTGATGACCGTGCCCTGGCCCAGCAATTAAGGAGCCTCAATCCTCACCACTAACACCAGGGAGGTCATCTCCTAGAAGAAGAAAGGATAATTAATACACACAGTAAAGTACAATTTCCCTTAAGTGCACACAGATCACAGTCAGCCTGGGGCTGGCTGCTCCCTTGCTCACCAGGTCCCCAATAAGACTCCCCAGTGGCACAGCTATAGGGTCCAGGTCTCAGTCTAACTGGGCAAGCTAGAACCTCCAGTACCCTCTCTGTCCAACCAGCACTTTGTGTCCCTGCCCAAGTAGCTGACACAACACACACACACTTTGAGATAAGTATTTATACAACTTCACAGACACTCCTGGGAAAGGCTGAACCAGATTCTCCACCTGTGCCCCTTTACACCTTTACCCAGACTATATGGTAGTAATTACTGCCAGTTAATAATATCAGCTACTAAAAGGCCCTTAAAAGGGTGTCCAATTATTACTGTGCAATATTAATATCCAATGGAAATGTGACTATACAGTCTAAGGCTTATTGGAAGGGCTTAGACAGTAAACTCTATAAACATATAATGTACTCTAAAGCATACTTCATCTCTACACAAAGCAGCCACCGGTAGAAGGTTTTAAAAATATTTAATAATAAATAATTAAAACACAAGACAAAACTACTACACCACAGAGATATCTAGGAGTTCACAGATCACACAGAAACTTAAAATAGTACAGTAGGACAGGTCTGATTTTAAAGGAAAATACCTAATTAATATTTACTAGCTTTAACTATTCCTACAAGATATCACAGTACTAACAACTTACATGTGAGCATAAGCAGAGTGCTGATAAGTTTGATGTCCAGATCAAAATGCCCCCGGTCTTGTGTGAGAAATAGAATTTAAACATTACTAACAAACATGTCTCTAAGGCCCTCCCAAAATTGCATCATTTTTATGCTTAGGTTTTCCCAGTATTCATATTGCATCATCTTAACACCTAGTCTGAGTTCTCAGGCCACAAACTGCATTATTTAGCAATCTAACACCTGCACAGAAACTTACATCAATAGAAGACATGTCACCTGTGTATACTAACAGAAACTAAAGCAATAAAGCACCTTCCATATCTAAATTCTAGCCATAAACGTTGGCCTAAAACAATGGGCATGAAATCTTCATCTAGCAGCCCTTGGGACGAATTCTAACATGAAAGGACACAACATGCTTCACTGGGCCAGTAAAGTGCAATGTTGTCACATATTTTGCAGTTCCACATTTCACAGTGTTTTCTTACATTTAAAAACACAAGCCTGTATTTTACATTTATTTATACAGTTGATAGAATTATATGTTAAATTCTATTTGACTAGGATGGCAGCCTTCGCCCCTGTCTCCCCAGTCGTCACAGAAGTAATCAGAGAAAGTTAGAAAAGATTGTGAAAAGAGACTGGAAAAGAAATCTACAAGGAACCAAAGTGTGAAAATAAGTATGGTTCACAAAGTATGCAACAACATCCAGAAAGTTTAGGATTTTATTTTAGAAGTATTTTATACCTCAATAAGATATCAAATAAACTTTCCTCAGATCAATAGCAAATGTTGAAGGTGTGATGTGGAAAAAAGAGGTAACTGAACATGTCTGAAAGAAAAAAAGAGTAATGTCTGGATAATTTAACTGTAAGATAACAGAAAAAGGAAGTATAACACAAAATGTAAAGGTGATAAAAAAAAGTTGTGTGTGGAAACATGACAGGAGGAAATGTAGTGTGTGGACATTAAAATACAGAATTTTTAAAACAGAGATAGATTTTGTTATATATTCAGGTGACATGGATGAATAGGGTTGTGGAGTAGATTTATTTTTTCAGATCACAGGGCAATAGAGACTGTATCGGATGGTAAAGGCATACAAGAAAGAAAAGGAATAAAAATGGTTAACAGGGGATGTAAGTGAAAAACAAAGAAATGAAGGAAGAAGATGGGCTATGGGTGGAAAACATGACAGTCCGAACATTTTATAAAACCTGGATGCACACATGGTAGCGCACAGTTTTGGATTCAGTAAGTGGGTCTACACGGTGTGTAGAGTCATGCACAGCTGCACAAGCAAGGTAGACACTTTGGCATGCAAATTACAGCATAAGCAGCTGAATTGTATGCTGATCAACCGATCCAAGATGGAGGAGATAGTCAACAATCTACAAAGCAACTGTGTAGACTCAGTGCTGATTGTCTCTGTCAATTCCAAAACCTACTGGAATATAGCCACAGAAGGGAGTCTACACAAACATTTAATCCATGTGTATGTGCAACAGCCTGAAGTGTGTGCTGCTGCTAATAGACCAAGGCCAAGAAGGAGAAGAGTTTTCAGACCCTGGGCAGCTTATCACAATCTATATGATGTGGAAACTGTAGACCAGTACAGCGTGGATAGAGACACAACACAGGAACTCTGCAACCTCTGTCATTCTCAGCTCAGAGCCAGGGCAAACCAAGTTGAACCCATCCCAGTGGAGATAAAGGTATATGTAGCACTAAGAAATTTAGCTGCAGGTACCTTTCAGAGACCAACAGGGGACATGCAGGGGTTGTCACAGGCATCAGCATCCAGGATCCTCCACCATGAATGCTATGGCACAGCATGCAAGTGACCACACATATTTTCTCTGTACTTCTGAGGATAGGACCAGAAATATTCAGGAGTTTTACCCTGAAGTACTGGATTCCATAAATTGCACACATGTATAAATTAAGGCACCACCCGGGGAAATAGGGAAGGTACTACATTAAAAGAAAGGGCTTCCACTCTGTTAACCGCCAAATTATGTTTAATGCCAAGAGAATCATCTTGAATGTGTGCTCTGTCAACACAGGCAGTTACCATGACGCACATATCTGGCACACCTCCCAACTGTGTCAGATGTTCACTGAGGGGGGATATTCCACAGGGTCATTTACTGGGGGATGCCGGTTAAGCACTGGAACTGTGACTGATTACACCCATCAGAGATGCATACACACCTGCTGAAGTAAGCCATGATGAGGCCCATGCTCAAACCAGAAATATCACAGTGTGAGGGATTGGGCTGCTGAAGTTGCAGTTCTAGTGCCTAGATACATCTGAGGAGCTCTACAGTACAATCCAGAGACATGTACTGAAATATTCACAGTATGTGCCATGCTACACAACATCATCCTAAGAAAACATCTTCAGCAGGACCAACAAGGGGAAGAGGGGCACATCCCACCACCAGTAGCAAGGTCACCACAGCCACATGTAGGTTAGATGTCAGAGGGGGAAGCAGCAGCTGCTGTGGGTATAGGCAGATATAGGCATGTTCAGTATGCCCTCGCATTGGCTAAGAGATAATGTATAGCACACCTATTCACCACCTAAGTGCCTAAAACCTTCCTCCTACACACATACATATAGTAACATTGATGCCAGGCAACTCTCTCAACCATTACCTGCTAATGTATTGGCTGTGCACTACTTGCATTAGACAGATTCAGCTCTGAGCTAAAACTGTTGCAACTGCTGGATTTACAAGGTAAGTTTTTAACCTGGAGTGTATTGTATAATAATATGAATGACTGGCATATACTTGCATGTTGTTACTTAGTAGTGTATGCAAGAAAATGGTGGGAGATTTGTACAGAAAAGACCTTAACATGTGGCAGCAGAGACTTACTTGACTTATATGTGTCCATTATTAAGTAGTAGGCATCAGGCATCAAACATTCACATAGTCATACCTCTCAAAAGTACTTGTGGTCACCTCATACCCTCAGTTTAGAACCATATGTTTGTACTGGAAAATCATTAAAGAGAGAAGTTAGAAAGTAATGGTACACATTTCAGTTTCGGATTTCACAAACCTCACAATATCATTAACAATAAAGATAGAAATATTTTGATGCTACCAACTGTTTAACTTTCTAAGACCAATATGTCAAAGGTAAAATTACCAATTCAGTATCACAAATGCGAGCATCAGAATGAAAATTTATGTATCCCTGAATCCAAAAGATACAAAACAGGGATATCATCGCTTATCATCACTTGAACAGGGTGTTGTGTTGGGGGAGACAGAAAGCCTAGGCTGACACAAAAGGTCTGTGAGTGTGTGGAAGTAAGAAAAAGAAACAAACAGATATTCAGATAAAGCAACAAATGGCCTGTGAGACAAAATGAGTTTTAAGCTTCACAGCTGAACCATGTAACTGTTGCGTGTCTGTATGGGTCTTCCAGGTGAAATTGATGAGTGTGTGTCTGCATGAACACAGGCAAGCTCTCTGCTAGCTCTACATATCGGTATGTCAAACAGGAGTGAGCCATGCATGGTAGAGGTGGCAGTTCATTGTTGTCAGACCTGACCATGAGAAATGGGTTGCCAGGAGTTGCACTGTCATGTCCACACTCATTGTCAGATGCACTGCTGCTACTTAAACGTGACTGATGTCTGCTGGACTGGCTCTGCTAACAAGGACACCCAGGACCACGACCCCATGGCCTGCCACATCTAAGTGTGGAAAGCTCAACCACTGATGTAGCAGTGGAAGTACTGCCACTAGGGAAGCATGATCAGGGATGGCTAAGAGCAGATGATATGGCTGACATACACCCAAGAGGATGCTGTCCCCCTTCCAGCAGATGTTCCATCACAGACACTGCTCATTCCAGTGTGTAATTCATCCAATCCATTGAATTTGCAACACAGTGGAAGCAGTCAGACATGTCAGCCTGTGCCACATCTGCAACCATAAGCTTTTTTCTGGAAGACCTATGGGAATATACCTGTGCCTCCATGATAGCCCTAAAAAATACACTGAGTGCACAGGAAGAGACATCTGGATCAGGTGGAGAATGGACAGCAGGCCTCCTCCAAGCACACCTAACAACCCTCCTGTGTGGCAACTCACCCACACTTTGGCTATGGCCAGAGTCAACAGGCACTGAAGCCACAGTAACCACACTTCCATGATCAATCACCTCACCCGCTACCTGTCCAATATCTGTTGCCTCACTGGAATGGGTAGGTGTAGGCCTACTGGCTGTACCTGATGGAATTTCAGGGGATGGCTGTATGTCATCCTTAGTGTTACATTCAACCTCTGCACCCCGGAATGTGCCCCTGTTTAGCCACTATCATCATCGTGGTCTATTGATATTCTGTTATCAGGTGGCAGAAGTCCCACACATCCACTATCAGGATCACCTGTCATATAAGCAACAAGCACAGGAACCATTAATACCTACACTACTAGAGTGAAATATATGCTAACAAAATAATGGTGTTGCCATTATTAGACAGTACAGCAATGCACACAACAGTCCTGATATCAACATCACACACTAAAATATTTTTTTTTGAATTGCTCATCAGTACTGGCATAAAAAATGTTTGGCTTACTATGTGCAGATGATGCTATGCTCAGTAGTCCAGATGGTCCTGGAAGATGTTAAGCAAAAGTTAAGGACAACATCACCACAATTAACAGTAACACAGGAGGTAATACTTTTTCCCCTTTATATGTCCACTAACTAAACTTTCAACAAGAACTTGGATGAAAAGTCCAACATAAGCCCATGTGTAATCAATCAGAATGTGTTGTTAACTGTACCAATCTACAACTGCCCACCCCTCAAAAAAAAAAAATTCTTGTGAAACAGAACTAATGTATTGATCTAAATAGTTTTGCTATACAAGAGTATTTAACAATTGAGATACAAAATCCTACCTGGAAGTTCTTGCTGGGACATGCTTGTTGTCCCTTTAACAGTAGCACCAATGTCAAGGACATGCTGTTCTGCACTTTCTTGGGAGCTGTCTGGATCCCTGAGAGTAGACAGGAACTCTTCATTTCCTGTTAGTGGTGGCTCTGTAGCAGGCACCCCCAGTATCCTTCTGATCAGGGGCCACTGCAGCTGCTGTCCTCTGTGTAGATCAGACCATGTCAGTGGCCCTATGCTGTGGCCACCTACTGCATTAACGTCTGCAACTATCTGCTGCCAAATTTGCATTCTGCCTGAAATATCATCATGTTCCCTCTCAAGCAGGAAGGCACCATGTCAACCAAAGGTTTCCGCAATGACTTGATTCTCAGAGTCAGTGAAGGGTGGATTTCTGGGATTAGCATGCCAGGGTGCCATAGTCCTAGGTGGCCAAAAAGACAACAGAAGGATAACACACACACAACTATCACATAACTACAAAATTACTGTTCCTAGAGAAAACAGAAAAGGTAGCATTTCTGTATTACACACTGGAGAAACATAAAACTGTTTAGAGATTTGAAATATGAAAAACAGGCTGGATGCAAATAAAGGAGAGCAACAATAGAGACATATTCTTGTTTGTGCCATAACTCAAATGCAGCTTTGCTCCCCACCCCCAAAAAGAACAGACAAATTACACATTTTGCTAAAAAAATACCTTTGAAATGCTAAAAGAGCTATCAAATGAACTGTCCCTGAAACATGTCTACAGATTTAACAGAGAACATTCTATTTTAAGGTATTGCCAATCATGTATACCTGTCAAATGCCCTGACAAACATGCTCAGGCCATCAGTACACTTCTAACTAATGCATACAAATAAAAGTGTAGACTTTGCTAGTCAAAATATATAGGCTATATAACACTGTTAAACAGATTTTTCTTAATTATATTTCGGCATATGCAGTATACAGATGACACAATGCAAGCATACCTTCTCAAGTTCAGTAGTATTCTGTGGAAATATATCCCAAAGAAATAGCCTCTTTTCTGTGTTCTCCACATAAACACGTCACCTCATCTTCAGTTTCCCTAGTGACGTGGTTGCCTTTTTATAATATATAATCAGTTTTGGCAGCACTAAAGATGGAAATGAGGTGTGAACTCATTACAATTGCTGAATCACAAATACTTGGCTCTGTGTATTTGATGTAAACATAGTACAGGCACGCCCTTGGTGTTTGTTTTTAATGGATTGTGACTGTAAATGATTACTGGTAGGGAGAAGGAAAATACAACAGCAATGCAGACTGCCATTCATCCAGTGGGTGTGTCAGGTTAGACTTAAAAAGTGTTAGATGTAATTTTGCCAAGGATGGAAATTTAGGTAAGCAGCACACAATTCACATGTTCTGTTATTTAACATCCAACCTCCCTTTCATTTGTTGGCAACTGCACATTATATTATTGCCATTTAACATCTTCACACATATTAAGGACAATGATATAGAATGGCTTACAAATTGCATGTCTCAGATTATTGGCCAGATAACAGAAGAATGAGCAACAAACACAGAGTGGTAACACTGAGCTGCATATTTGCAAGCAATACTCATAACTGGTTGTTTATTCACTCAGTGCACTTCATCCAAAATTAATAAATGTACAAATAACTGTTATATGGTTTCATATCACTGTAGATGATGTTGCAGTTGGTTGTATGCAGAATGATTTCAGGTGTTTATGTGGCAAAGAAGGATAAGGCACCCTTACTGTGTTCTGAAGGTTACCAGAGTGAGCGTTCAAATTCAGAGCTTTGTAGAAATAGTTCATGTATACTAACATTTTGTAGTGTGTATTTTCAGGCAGCCATGGTGGTGCAGCGGTTAGCATTGCCACCTCACAGAAAGAGGTTCTCCGGTTCGATGCTGGGGTGCCTTCTGTGCGGAGTCTGCATGTCCTGCCTGTGGTCGCGTGCATTTCCTCCGGGTGTTCCGGTTTCCTCCCACATCCCAAAGACATGCTGTAGGTGGATTGGACACTCTAAATTGGCCCTAGGTGTGTGTGCATGTGTGGGCCTTCTGTGGAAGGTTGGGCGCCGGGCTGGCAACTCGACACTGTAAAACTCCACTGCCAATCATGAGCGGACAGATGATCCGCTGTGGCGAACCCAAACCGGGAAAAGCCGAAAGAAGAAGAAGAAGAAGATGTCATAGATTGCTTTTCATCATTTAAACAATTTTTTCATTTTTTTCCCTTTTTTTGGGAGGGGGCAGAGTTTGAGCAATGTGAGCAAAAACAGGAAATGGAGAAAAAATTAATATCAGGTTTGGCGTGCTTATCTCTGTTGAATGAAGCATGACAGTGCATAAACTGGACTACTGGCCCACCCAATAAGCAGATAGAACACATGCAGAACATCAAACAGGGTGTCTGTAAAAGGGCAAAAGTCAAAAACAATACGTTGTTGCAATTTTTGTTTCCCATTATGCAACTGCACTTAAGGGCATTGCACAGCAGTTAGCAAGCTTCCCCTACAGCTGCAGCCATCGAACACATGCAGACAGGACTCAGACAGCCAATAATTGAAACTGGATACATTCAATTAATTCTGTTGGGCACCACCCAAACACGCTAAGTGATGTTGCACGGTGGTTAACACAGAGATCTTAAGAATTATTAGAACATTAGGAAATGTCATGTAACTAGTCTTGTTGTAGCAGCTATAAATGTAGGGCTGGAGTACAGATGGTCCTGGGTTCTAGTACAAGGTATGCAACCTGTTTTTACTGTTGTGATGGTGTAGTTTATAGCAATCCACTGAAAAACAGACAAGTGTTATTTCAACATTCTTGTGGCAACAGGTGTGTGTCTAGCACTGCCATATACATGGTCCTGGGTTCTAATACAAGATATTCCATACAGTTTTACTGTTGTTCCACTTCCCATTATATTCACTCTGACTTGTAGCCCTTAAGATAGTGGAGATGATATGAATTATATGTATGAGGGATGAGACACCATTACTGTGTTTTCAGATAAATGACTGACGACTTTGCATGGCCTTTACAATTGCATAACATACATACACAACTGGGATCTATATACAATAACCATGTTGCTTTACACACAAATGTGCAACAGCTCCAACTGTCACCTGTATTTATGTATAATTCCTGATTATGTCTGAGCAGCACTTCTGAGGCAAAGATGGAAAATCAACACTGTAAAAGAAAATGCTTTGCCCCTTATGCCTAGGTTGAATCCCCCGGTGTAAAAATCAATATTCCTTGGTGTATAAAGGCAGATAGAAATGTGTCAGGTCATTACATTTATGGCCCCATTACATGTCTGCAAACTTAACTCACCTAACAATAACCCATTTCCAATATAAATTTCCAGGGTACATCAATAAACAACCCTCAAACTATGGTCAAGTGTCAGATTAACCTTCCAATTTCAGTTATTTAATTTCTCGCTGCTTGGCACTGCTGCCCTCCACTTAACATTGCGCAAACACAGTTGGCATTGTGGCTTGAGTTTGTGCACTAACAGTAAAGTGATAACTGGAATTGCTGGGAAAGCATCAATTTCTATTGCTCTAGTTCAGCTGGTAGACATAGTTGGCATTAGAAAGGAAGATGCTAAGTTTAGGGCACAGAGGTAGGGTGTCCAGGAGTTCAGGATATTTATTGGACTCCTGGTAAAGTGCCACAGCCAAAGGCTTCTGCAGGGTGAATAGTCTGGCTTCCAGTATAAGTCTGAGGCATGGAATAGTTAGGCCCTGGCTATATCCAGTGCCACTGCCATCCCATGTACTGAAGATCAGTGCATGGGATCATTTTAATGACCCACACCAGTGAAAAAGGGATGCCCTCAGCCATTGGTTGAATGAGTTTGAGACTGCGAACATGCCACACAGCTGTGTAAGTATGACAATAAGAGAGTACTTGTAAGACTTAGAATGCAAAATATAGGCAAGACTATTATGCATAATGCTCTTCTGTTCTTTCCCCAGCTGTCACCGAGCGTGAGTTCAATAGGCAGTCTCATGTTGCTCAAATGGAGAGACTGAGGGAAGCAAGTTGTATGTATGCAGCAGAAGAGAAGGGTTATTGTAGCTGTATAAGTTAAAGATAGCTTTTTGGGTCTTTTATGCAGTTTTATCAAATTGAGCATGCATATCCCACCTGTAAAAGCATGCATACCCCAACTGTAAAAGCAAGTATACATGCATTAGTCTGTAGCACAAACTAATTATAGGAGTCAAATATTAGACTGTAGTTAGAGGTCATGGGCTCAAATACCATTATTCACAACTATACAATACTGTTATTTCTTTAATAATATTTACATTAAATTAAAAACTCTGTACCAGTGGCACAAATGCCCTGCTTTAAACTCTAATCTGTATAATTGGAATACACATATGTACAATGTATGCACATTTCAAGGATTACCTTCAGTAATATGTAGTATAGTGTGTAATAAATGTAATACTTCAGATAGAAGAGTTGTATAAGTGTGTTAATGCACTGCTTGTCATATATGATGGTAATAATTTTATCTCTTGTTTTTTTCTTTCACCCCAAGCCTTATCTCTCTTTTTTTCATTTTCTATTATGTGTGGTCAAAATGTCTCCATGTCATCCATGTGTACCTCATCTCCAAATACTACACAGCACAGGGAAATATACCAGTCCCAGTGGATCAGCTTTCCCTTGCTCAACCAGCTCCAGCACAGAAGCCCAGCATGTCTGGGTGGCAACCTGGCAACACTGCCTCTGCTGCCCCCTGCACTACCTACACTCTCAGGTAGTTCTGACCTAGATGCTGGTATGGTGATACCTTCCATGAGCAGTGGTGGAGGTTGGGATTTCATCACCTGCCAGGTGATGCCAGGGTTGGTGCGTAGGGTTGTGTACTGCACCACTGGTGTATGCCTATGCCAGATGGAGAGGTTGCTCTCCCTCATGGTCTGTGGGAGGGGAAAATGTCAATCCCTCAAGCGGGGATAGTGATGTGATAGTCCAGTGGGTGAAGACTCAATTCTCACAGTCTCCAGACTTGATGGGCATGAGCCTGTGTTGTCCCCTCCCTCACCACAATCATGTTGTCCCCTGACTTTTTTGTCCATCACCATCCCTGTATTTTGTCTTGTTTGTCTTGCTTGTTTGCATTTGCTTTCTTGCCTGGCTAACTTACCTGCCAAATACATAACCTAAGTCCCTTACTCAGCAGTCCTCACTTACTGAACTAAAAAAGAAAAAAAATGGGCACCTGTCCCACAAAACAAAAATTATCCTATACATAGCACTCCATTTCACACACGTGTCTTCATGATGCATTTGATTTGGTCCAATTGGCTGTACAACATGATTACATTGATGTCACACCACTCTCTAAAAGTGACAGTCCAAATTCAGCTAATATTCTGCGCATATTAACAGTTTTTACCATTGAAGAAATGGAATGCTATTTTTCTACTTTGCTCCTCCACATTTCTGTATTGCTTTCCCTTTGTTCTTCCCCCTGCTTGCTCCCCATGTCATCACTTTCCTATCTACCCCATTTTAACACCTGTAATCTGGTAAAAAAATAAAATCGCACACAGCATACTTAAGAAGCAGAAAAATCAATGGATTTCTTCACTTTTTGCCATCTATCTTTGTGCTGAGTTTGGCATCATGCAACAATGCCAAGAAATAGTGAGCAGTGGTACAATGCGTTGGTTACCTCTGTGCAATGCCGCTTAACCTCTCTGTGCTATGCCAACAAACAGCAACACATAATGTACTATAAACAATTAATGTCATTGCATTATCACTGTTTATTTAACAGTCTTAGATACACCTGGATTCAAACCCAGTATCATCTGGGCTCAAAAAGAAATGTGTCAATGCATTTACACCTGCTGCCACAGAGTCAGTTATGCAGCAAGTGTGTTTCATAGACTCTGTACTAACTCTCCTACATTTAGCAATGTGGCTCAAATTTGCAAACTTCTTAACTACACTGAAACAGGGAAAGTAATGGAAATGTGTATCACGCATGTGCAAACACTTTGCCAACTATTGCACAAACCCACTGCTCGCTGTGGTATAGAAAACTAAATATTATTATGTATTAATGCTAACTGTCCATTTCCTGTTTATGACATGAAATTACATGACAAAACATAAACTGAAGGTCTTATCTAACAATATGTCACATATTTACAATACAGCCATGTGTTGCCTCCTCTCAAGTAATGCAACTCTGGTGTCTCAGTACTTGTTTCTCACATTTATCAACTACACTACATAAATTGACATGCTTTGTGATATCCAATGCACATCAGTCTGGTAACATGAAGGAACTAGAACTATTGACCAATAAGCCTAATCAGCCTTATCTGCAAGACTATGAAAGGAATTATTATGGCCATTACCCACAGGGACATAGGTGACCTTCAACACATTTGACCCAAACCATTTTGGTTTTGTCAATGGTCAATCTTGCTTATTAAACTTAGTAGACTTCTTTGATAATGACCCTAAAGATCTGGATGAGGGATAACAGGACATAAAACCTATTTTGATGTATCCAAGGCCTTGGACACTATCCCCCATTTAGGTATCATAGAGAAACTCTCCCATCTGGGGATTAACCCATACATTCATAGATGGATAGCCAACTGGGCTCCCTGACAGAATGCACTCTGTCAAAGTTGGGGACTGCATCTCCACCAAGAAAACACATACCAGTGGAATACCACAAGGATCTCTGCTGGGCCTCAAATGATTGGAAACTATTTCTAGGTAAGCCAAGTTCGCAGATGACTGTCAACTGGGAACACTCATATAGACTCTCTCAATGATGCTAACATATTACAGAAAGGGCTGACACAGACAAATGATTGGTGCCAAACTCATGGACTGAGCCTCAAAGCAAAACATGCCTCATTGTCTCCTTTGACAATGAAGTATTCCTGATAATTATAATATAAATAGTACCCCTGTAAGCTCAAACACAGTGTTGCAAGACTTGGGAACACATGTTGATTAGAAGATGCACTTTAATCACTATGCATCCATAATGGTGAGACACATTCTACATTGTACAACTCATAAATAATGGCATCACATCCAAGACCAGAGATATCATAGCTCTTTTGTAGTTGACCCTTATCACACCACTAATTCAGTACAATGCCCACTTCTGTCTGTACCTTATCAGACACCTGCAGCAACTGGAGAAAACAAAGAGGTATTTGACCAGGAGAATCCAGGAACTCCAAAACATGGCATTCATGGAAAGACTGAAAGACCTGTCACTGTACTCAGTATTGTGCAGGTTGCTGAGTGGTGACCTATGCCTTCCCTACAGAGCAGTCTCAGTCCCTACCCTACAGGAAATGCTGGACATCTGCAAATAAAATGAAACAAGAATAACTTGCTTCAGGGATCTCATCCTAGCTTGTGACATAAACAGAACACGCTGGAGAGACAGATATATCTCCTGGTTTACTATCAGATGTCCAAACGGCAAGCGATCAAGTCCAGGGTATTCAAAACAAAGTTTTTCAGGAGGCAGAATCCCGACCCAGGTAACATTGAATACACTACAGTGAATGGGTGGTGTTCTTTGATTATCTGAGTTCAACATTCTGAGCGGAGATCGCGGTAGAGTGAGGAATAGGGAATTAACCCATTTCATCACTGTAGTGCATCCTCGGAGTTGGTATATATAATTTGAAATGGGTGCAGGGGGTTTCCCCCCTGCAAAATAGTTAAGTACATGTACCATTCATTGAAGAGTGTAATAGTATGCTAGGATGCATAGCTTAGGTGACTGATGTCATCTTCTGCTTTGTCAAATTCATTGAACTACAGGTATTGATGTATTCAGTTATGATTTGGCTGCTATATCGATGATCCCTATTTGGCATTTCCGGTCAATATCTTGATCAGTTGACTGATGCAGTTTCATACATATGGTAGTAAACCCTATCTCCCACTGATAGCCACTCCTCTGTAATAGGCTCCCGCTGCATGTGAAGCAGAGCTCCTGAATTACCCTATTCAAGCGCAACCTTGACAACTGGATGGGTGATTGTAAATTCATCCCTGGGATGGCACCTATGTCCTTTATGGACAGGAGCAGTCAGTGCTAAGCACAAAATCACTCTGCCAAGAACAACCATCTACCTATGCTCAGTAAGGGTACTTGTGTTTTTACGTGGCTAGGCTTGTAAATGCCCTAAGGCCATTAGCCTAGTAACCTCCTATGAACCCATGAACCTATACAGGCCTCCCAACATCTTCTCTCCAACATGCCTTGCTGATGTCATTCACTATGTTGTCCTGCAGGCTTGTAAAAGTCAGACTTGTGCTGTGGTGCTAGCATAAATTACTGAGTTCTGCAGTCTATGTACTTAGGTAGAGGTTCTGTTCTTAGTGCAGTCAACTGTGTGTGCATGTCTAGCCAGAAGAGCAGAGATGTGTATCCTACACCTACCACTCCAATCCCATGGATTGGCCGTATTTAGATACTTGCACATGCCTACACAGTCATTTCATGCAGGCCTCCCAACATCTTCTCTCCAATATGCCCTGCTGATGTCATCCCCTATAAGTTGTCCTGCAGCCTTGTAAAAGTCTGACTTACTATGTGGTGCTAGTGTAAAGTACTGAGTTCTATAGTCTGTGTACTTGGATAGGTAGGGATTCTGTTTTCAGTGCACTCAACGTGTGTGTGTGTGTGTGTGTGTGTGTGTGTGTGTGTGTGTGTGTGTGTGTGTGTGTGTGTGCACGTGTGCACTTGCTTGACATTAATGATAGCCTTTTACATCAGCATGTGGGATACTGGTATTGCCGTATTCTCCTCACAAGACACTGCTGATATCATCAGATATTTCTGATTTGTGGATGTGCACTATTGCCACTAGAGCAGGGTCAGAGTCTGGCCTGGTAGCCAGAAAAAAATGTCACCTCATCCTATAAAGTACAGATTATAGTGACATGGATTTCAATCTATTGACATACATCATGGCATGGTTTGTAGGCACTGTGTTTTCTTGTTGAGTATCCACTGTGGTCTCTCTTTCTGCTGCATGTGTCTGGTGGGGTACATGCAAAAGAGCACTTTATACTCTATATGTTCTAATGAGGTTCAATTACAGTGCTGTACTATAGCTCTGAGAATGGAATATGATGATGTGACTTATGATGTGCGCAACATATGCTTTCAATACCAATGTGGGCACTTGGTGGTCAAAGATCATATTGCTATGTACATGTTTTGCCAGTGCTTGTATCACTGGGTTTCACCATAACAGAACTGTTGTCAATGTTCTAATTAACAGGGAATTCCACTTTACAGAAGGCCAGAATAAAGACACAATTTTGTATTTATTTGTAGATAGTGTGGCTTTGTCACCAATCATTTGTCTGTGTTAGCCCCTCCTGATAATATCATAGATCACTTGACATATGACTTGTCACACACACATTCCTGACATGGTCAAAAACACTCTTCAACACACCCTGTTCCTGTAGAAGGGTGTACATCAACCTGCATCCATCTGAGTTGTGGGGGGCAGCATCCGATGTATGCATGCATAGACACATCCTGACTCTCCTCATCTGTGAGGTAGACCAACATGTCATCTTGAACCTTTTTTAAATGGACACTATTGATATCCTGGCTATGTGCAACAGACCTGTGTGAGTTGATAATGCTACATCATGTCGGTTACATCTGTTAGATGTCCTCAAAGACGTCATTGAGGGCATGCATAATGATAACACTATCATTCTTTTGAACTTGACAAGCCCAAGGCATTTGACAGAAATACACACAGAGGTATTCACTTAACACTGTCATATGTAGCCATATACACCTATATCACCAAGTGAGTAGAACACTGTATCACATACATGGGATCTAAATATGTTGACATGTGTGAAGTGACCTATCTCAGGTCCAGTGATCAGATCTGTACATCAGGGCTGTCTGCTAGGCTATTTCCTGTCCATTATTTAATTGAAGGCCATCGCAAATTACATACATACATATCCTGTGTCTAAACAGCTGTTTGAAGGTCAGCAGATTGTGAGAAATCATTGACTCCAACTGTGATATTATTATAATACAGACAGTATCAACACACACCAAAGATTGTTGCTACAGCCATGACAACACCTGCAATGACATGAAAACATGGGGAGATTTGTTACCTCAGGAAAACAAACACACAACCCAAGTATAATGTAGACATCACACCCTATAATCAAATGAATAGGTATGTGACTTGCATACTGTGGTGGGTGGTTAGTTGAAAGTCCAGCAGCATGTGGTCACAGTGCTGACTACTCCTTTGTATATAACTCAGCTACTGAATATGTGAATGACATCCACATCAGGGGCCATAATACCTCCATATAACAGCCTTCGTCACATCAATAGCTGAGTATGA
>NC_056743.1:467056464-467118964 GCF_019279795.1 Protopterus annectens | reverse complement strand
TTTCCATCTGATTGCATAATAAAGTAAAACAAGTTTGCCATATTTTTGTTGGATAATGATACTGGCCATATATCTAACTAAAGAGTTTGTAATAGTTATTCCACCAACTGTCTTCCAGACATTTGTCTGCAAGATCATTCAAAAATAATGTTAAATAAATGCTTCTGCTGCTTAAACACCTGTGGAATGATCCTTCTCCCTGCCTATATAGACGCAGATACTGAAGTTAAGTGACTGCCTCCCTCCATCAACTAAAGCTATGTTTATACAGAAGAATAGAATGTGAAAATATATGTGGTTGTGAAAAACTTTACTCTTCTCAGAAATACTAGGAAATGAGAAACTGAAAGACTAGATTTTGTCTGGCTGAGATAACCACTTTACTTGCACTCAGCTATTCTGCATGAAAAAGCATCATCAGTCCCATGATGATACTTGTACAAGAGAGTGTTCTACTTTCAAGAAGCTAATTTTTATATCAGTGATTTTTATCGATTGAGAATTGGTGAGGAGGATAGATGGAATAAACTAAAGGTGAATGCATTCTATTGGTAAGTTTCATTCAATGCAACAATATTTCTTGGACTGAATGGATCATTCGGATCATGCAGTTTCTGTTGTTTCTTATAAATATTGACTGGCTGCATATTAGGTTTTAAAAGTGTGACAAAGACTTTGTCTATATAAGATGAAGAGATGAATTTTTTTTATTGTACAATTTTATGGTTCGTAAAATGTTTTTGTATTTCTCTGGCAAAGGGTCAGTGCTTTGTGGAGCTGTTCACTATGATATTTGTGGGGGCACCATGTTGAAATGTTTGCATTCATAAAGCCAAGTAATGACAGGATGAAAAAAAATGAAACTGCAGTAAAAGAGCAAATATCAAACATTTAAACTTATTTATTGCATAGAGAACCCCCCCTGCACCCCCCAGTTTTGAAGTTACACCCCCACATGTCCCCCCCAACTTATATATTTTAAATGAAAGATCAACATACCTTGTAGAAAAGGAAGTATTCCTGTGACCTAGTATGTGTATGTCTGAGTTTTGGCCATTCAGTCACAATATTATGTGATCATGTGGGTCTCAATATTTTAAATGGTTAGCCTTTGGTGGAACCTTATTGACTCTGCATTCCACCACATTTTTTGTAGGTAAAGAAATTCTGCAATAGTCCACAAGGTACAACCACTCTCGGGATGCTGAGGAAGAAACCATTATTGTTACCAATTCACTGGAATTATTTTCAGGTGTTCCAATGAATAATGGTCTGTATTTGTGATTAAGTTGAATAAATTTGGTTCCATCTTAGAGAATAATAGTTTTGACCATCTCATCATCAAATGGAAGAAGGTAGAAAATATACTTAAAACAATGCTTCCATGCCAGTTTTGTAATGTGATGAAATTATCAAGTTATCTTAGATCCTGATACACTTATGCTCATGTTAGACTCTAAGATTCAAAAAGAGTTGAAAAGTATTTGTTTAAAAACTGATAAGGACACTGTGGGTACAAATGTTCTTTAATCAAAGCATTTCCAACAATCAAGTTCCTTAGGGCCAGAGAATCACAAAGCTATTTGTTGGTCCCGATTATAATTGTGACTTAAAAAAAATAAAAAAAGACTTAGCTTTCAAAAATTGGTCTAAATTATTTGAAATTGTTTAATAATTATCATGAGGCTGAATTTCTGGTTGTTATGGACAAGACTGATTTTGCTCAAAGAAAATTGAGATTAATTTGCTCTGATGGGGAAATTCTTACTATAATGGAACATAAAGACATCAATATATAGACAAAAAAAAAAACAAACTTAAGGAGAAAAAACAAACAAAACTGTCCAGAGTGTGAAAGAAGTTATAAAAGTGAAAAAAAATGACAACCACAGTATGAGATTAGTGGGTCAAGACAATTGGAGTGTTGGCTCCTGCAGTATAATGTATGAGAGTCCAGTAAGAAACATTAATCTTCATTTAATTTGGATAACACTTTTTGGAAGCTCCCTCCTATGGGACAAAGTAGAGATGTACCAACCTCCTTCACAGAAATCCCCTTGACTTACAAAATGGACAGAACTTCCTTCCACATGAACAACACTATTATGTGATCAAAAAGAACTTTCCAATATACACTTAGTGGTGTACTCAGCCCACATAGGCTTGCTAGTCCAAAGAATTCAACAGAATGAGAACCTGGGCAAAGGTAAGGCAATAATTAAAAGTGGAAGTCCCTTCTGCAACTGAACCAGAAGAATTAAAATAATCAAAGAAAGATGGTTTAAAACAATAGGAAACTCTGGTGCAGTTAAGAATATATCCTTTTTCCAACAAGATTTACAATTCTGAGGAAATGTATTTGCTGCAAAGAAGTTTGATCCTTGTACCTGCGGAAAGGATAGCATTGTAGGATTCTATTTCAGAATTGAAAAGCTTTACATGTAGGTTAAATTCTCAATTATTTTTAATGACATGCATCCTAGTGACCCAGTTTGCCTAAAAAAATAAATAAATAAATGACTGTGTTAAAGTTACACCTGACCATAATGACACCAACTGTATATTCAAAGCAAGGATTCAATCATTTTACAAAGTTGTATGTAAACATAAGTTCTAGACAGTGCATCACCATTGCATTAATACAGGCAATTAATTCATGCTCATCTTGTATGAAAAATTACATATATTTTTTCAACTCTAATATTAAGTGCAGTACATTGTCCTCTGCGGTTGCTTTTTTCTGCATTCATAGATGCAAATGCGATACCCATTCAAATTACCTTAATTTTATAATATGCAAGCATATCCCTTAAATGTATGAAATGTTCTTCCTCATTATCTTCCACATATCCACTAAACCTATGAATTGTCAATTGTTTATTATGTTTCTTCCTTATACAGCACTGTAATATTAGCTTTAGGTATGTTTGTAGTGTGTATGCAAAAGACATTCTCAAAAGACATTCTCTATATTTTGTTAAGAGTTTGTAATCTGCCTTTTCAGAAATTCATGCTGTGTATCTTTAATGATCTGTAACTTATAAGCAAATCTTGAAAAAGAAAGGCTTTAACTTTGTTGGCTTGAAAACTATTGTACAGCTTAAAGTATAATGCATTTCAAACTTCTAAAATAAAAGAAATTATACAGTGTCTCCCTTTTAATATTGGAAAATGTGCACACTGATTAGCCAGCCTAAACAGTGTGTCTGTTGTAAATCCCACAATATACCAATGGAAAATGGCCCTGTCACCCAGACTTTTGTCTGCTGGTATAAACTGCCCTAAAACCTTTTTTTTTACAATAAAAAAAGAGAGAGAGAGAGAAAACAGAGCAACAAAGACTTTCTTTTCTCAGTTGCTTCCGTTTCAAAGCATTGATGTACGGGAAACGCAAGTCCCATACGCATCCGCAGTACATCAAAATGCCGAAGCAGTATACCACAACCGGGGGAAGAACAGCAATCCACCGTTATACAAAGACATTATTTAAGTAAAGTAAGCATTTTGTTTCTTAAATAATGTCATTGTATAATAGCAATAACCAACTCTGTGGTTGTGGTTTATTGAAGATTTACCCACGGTTGTCTTTGTTTAATCACTCCGGCTTCGCCCTTGTGATTATACCACACCAACCACGGGTAAATCTTCAATATACCACACCACGTCATCGGTTATTGCTTAAATATTTTCTTGCTATTCCTTTAGTTGATATTCTCCAATTGAATTTGTCAAACAGAAGAAAAAGAAATGTCTTCAAGATAGTATTCCAAGCAGAAAATGAAATAATAATAATAAATCATTTGTATAATTCTCAGGATGACAACTTAAATGTAGCTTTTTCCTCCTACCTCCCTTCATATTATTGTAACAATGTACTACTTACGTTTCCAAACACTGGCTGTTATCTGTCAAATACTATAATATTTTGTTCCACATTACTGAAAATGAAAGGTGTTTGTGGATTATGGTCCCTAAGTATGACATCAAATTACACTAATATATGTTTTCTTTAAAATTCTTTTAACTTCACTGGTTTGTAATAACAGTTGCTGGATAAGTGAGCATTACACATTGGAAAATGTTGTGCAAATACATCAATGTTGACAAGGAAATGGTCTGTGATTAAGATTGTCAAAGCATATGCTGATAAATTTGAGTAGATTTAAATCCTTTTACAGGCAGAGTCTGTTTCCATCCAGGTTTATTTTAGGACATCAATATATTTCAAATCAATTTGCTATTCTACTGCACTCTCAAGAAATCAGAACACCTTTCTTCAAGAAAAAAAAAATCTAAGCATCTTTAATTGCAAACTTTTCTACACAGTTAAACTTGTTTATATTGCCATGAATAGAAATATTACTTCTGTTTTGCACAGTGTGAAATATACTTTATGACTATACATCCTCAAAGTCAATGCAAGCTTGTAAGAAAAAAATATTTTCACTAGATAATCACGTCAGTAAAAGACAGATGAATTTACTGGTTTAATTGATGTAAATTACATAGTACTGTAGAACATTTATATGTCTAGCAAAATAAACATAAATTTGGGAATCATTTTATCTAAAAGATTGTGATTTTATTGTAGCATGTATGTGTTGAATCACTGTAAGGAGTATTGTAACCTACCCTTTCCATTGTTTTTGAGCACTGTCATTCTAGACAATATTATAGCTGTTGGGCTATGGTGACAGCGACAGAGGATTGGAAAAATAATAAGATGAAGCTTTAGATATATATTTGATATATATATCAAGCCTGCCCTATTGTGATACTGTTAAAATGCCAGGTTTTTATGATATAAAAAAATGAGTTCACAATAAGTCATTTCAAAACTTTCCCCACCTTTAATGTGACCTATAAACTGTACAATTCAATTGAAAAACAAACACATCTCTTGGGGGAAAATCTAAAAAATAAAAAACATACAATACGCTGGTTGCATAGATGTGCATACCCTTAAACTAATACTTTGTTGTGTGTACACACCCTTAAACTAATACTGTGTTGAAGCACCTTTTGATTTAATTACAGCATTCAGTCTTCTTGGGTACACACCTGCCATCAGTTAAAGAGACTCTGATTAACCCCCAATAAAGTTCAGTTGTCCTAGAAGGATTTTCCTGACATTTACTATTTTGCCTGCTACAGCAAAAGCCATGGGTCGCAGAGAGCTTACAAAGCATCAAAGGGATCTAATTGTTGAAAGTTATCAGTCAGGAGAGGGGTAAAATACATTTCCACAGCATTGGATATACCGTGGAACGCAGGGAAGACAGTCATCAAAAAGTGGAGAAAATATGGGACAACAGTGATGTTGCAAAGAACTGGACATCCCTTCAAAATTGATGAAAAGACAAGATGAAAGGAGGCTGCCAAGAGATGTACAGCAACACTGAAGGAGTTTCAGGAATTTCTGGCAAGTACTTGTGTACATGTAACAACAATCTCCCATATTCTTCATATGTCTGGACTATGGGGTAGGTTTGCAAGATGAAAGCCTTTTCTTACACAGAAAAACAAACAGGCCCAGCTAATATTTGAAAGACAACACATCAAGTCTCTGAAAAGTATGTTGGAGAATGTGTCTGATGAAACCATGGTTGAACTTTTTGGCCATAATTCCAAAAGGTACATTTGGCACAAAAACAACACTTTATATCACCAAAGAAACACCATCCCCACAGTGAAGCATGGTGGTGGCAGTATCATGCTTTGGGGTTGCTTTTCCTCAGCTATAATTGGGGCTTTAGTAAAGGTGGAGGGAATTATGAACAGTTTCAAATATCAGTCACTTATGGCCCAAACCTTGAGGTGTCTGCTAGAAAGATGAAGATGAAGAGGAATTCCACCTTTCAGCATGACAGTGACCCCCAAGCATACATCCAAATCAACAAAAGAATTGCTTCACCCAAAGAAAAGTTAAGTTTTAGAATGGCACAGCCAGAGTCCAGACCTAAATCCAATACAAAATCTGTGCGGTGACCTGAAGAGCGCTGTGCACAAGAGATGCCCTCACAATCTGACAGATTTGGAGTGCTTTTGCATGGAAGATTGGACAAATATTGCCAAGTCAAGATGTGCCATGCTGATAGACTCCTATCAAACATGAAGCCAAAGAAAGGGGAACCAAATCTGACAAAGCCAGCAAGGGCAATGAGGATGACCTTGTAAGGGGCAATGAGGATGACCTTGTAAGGGACAATGAGGATGACTTTGCTCTTCAACCTGGCTGATTTCTGAAGGAACTTGGGTATTGAAGGAATTGGGGGATAAGTGTATACTAGACCAAGTAGCCAACTGGGGAGAAGAGCATCCCTCAGTGACCTCCCTCGGTGGGGGGATTAGGGCAAAAAAGCTGCTGCACTTGTTGTTGAGGGGATATGCAAAAAGATCACAGCAAGGCTGGCCCCACTGATAGAAAATCATGTCTGACACATTGCTGTTGGGAGACCACTCATGAGGCAGTAAAATGGAACTTACCCATTTGTCTGCTATCACGCTGGACTTCTAAGGAATATATGCTGCAACGAGAAAGCGGTTGGAAGAGATCGGCCATTGCCACACTCTGAAAGTTTCTCGACAAAGGGGGGTAAAATCTGGTTCCTCCTTGTTGTTGATGTACAAAACTACTGCCATGTTGTCTGTTTTGATTGCAATCTTTCCAAAGGGGAGAAAGTCTTGAAGTGTTTGCAATGCTAACAGCATCACTCTCATATCCAAAAAGCTGATATGCAAATTGGACTCTTCGGTAGACCAAATGCCTTGGACCATCTTTTCAAGAAAATGCACCCCCCCCACCCACTCTGGGAGGCATCCATAGTCAGTATGGCTTTGGGCTGAGGGAGAATGAAAGGATGGCCTTGCAACATTTGTTTAAATTGCATCCACTGGGAAGCGTATTTGACTTATTCATGTCTTTGTCAACACTGGTTGAAAAAGAATTGACCATTGTGATTGTAGTACCCATTGCAGAATTTGCATATAATATCTTGCTAGGGGCACTAAAATTATTGCCCCTGACATTGATCCTAGGGCTTGCAGAATTAACTGGTATTGCATATTATTTTCTTGACCTGATTTCTTATTGTTTGTACTCTCGCAAGGGGAAGAGATCCTACCATCGATATTGTGATGAATATCCCTCCTAAGAATTCCAAAGACTGAATGAGTTGTGGCAAAGATTTGTTGTAATTGATGGTTATTCCTAGATTTAAACAATTCTCCAAAATACAATCTCATGCCTGTACCAGCTGATGCCTGGTCAGAATGGTAGTGAGACAGTCATCTGATCAGGGAAACACCTGGAATTTCTGCAGTCTCAAGTGACCTGCTACTACTGCTATGCACTTGGTGAACATCATGGGGGTTCTGGTGAGACCAAAGGTTAGCGCTCTGAACAAATAATGACTTGCTCCCAGCTAGAAGCTTAGATACCTTCTGGATTGTCTTTTCAATGTTTATCTGATAGTACTTATCCTGAAGGTCAAGCACATCCAGTCATCCTTGCCCAGAAAGGGCAGAATGGACTGAAACATGACCATCCGGAACTTGATCTGTCGAACTGATTGGTTCGACACATTGAGATCTAAAATTGGCCTCCAGTCCCCTGTTTTCTTTGGCACTAAAAATAATCTTTAGTAAGTTCCAGATTCTATTTGGTTTGGAGAGATGTCTTGGATGACTCTTTTTTCTAGCAGCTTTTGCATTTCTAGTGATGCTGCTTCCCTCTGAATGGATATTCCTGAAAGACAGAAGGGAAAAGGGAATAATATAACCTCTGGAAATGAAGCTCTGCACCCAAGTATCTTTTGTTATGCTTAGCCAGGCTTTGCTAGGCAGAGACAAGCAACCCCAACTGCCTCCAGAGTAAGGCAGTCAGGCCTCCATTCTGGAGGACTGAAAGAGTCTGTCAGAAAAGGAATCCCGAGACCCTTGTTTCTGCATCCTCCTCTGCCATGGGGACATTGTCTGCCATTACCCATCCCCACCTTGGTGGAACCATCTCCACGTGTCCTGGAAATGACCCTGAGGTTTCCTGAACCATATCTTTTGCCCCCCCCATCATTGCTTCCTGGAAAAGGTCCATTGAGGGTTCAAAAAGCATTCACCCACTGCATAAAGGGACTTTCCATCCTTCTCACACTTGGAGAGTGTGTCCTTTTTTTGTGGGGCCAAACAAAGATTGTCTGTCCATTTTTATGGAGGAGCATTGACTGCAGAATCACACAGATGCATCTAGGCATGCCTCCTGATGGAAATGCCTGAACCCACAGGTCTTGAGTCATGTCCTGCTACATGTGAAATATGCCTCATGGAAGAGTTTGCAATCGACTAGAGGGAAGCCAACTGTGAGCCCACAGGAGTTGGGGTGCCTAGAGTAGTGGACCCTAACAAGCAGTCTGAAAGTTCCTTAATCAAATCCCTTTGCAATCTCGTGAAGTGCACCAAGTATTTCAGTGACCATGACTTTGGCATCAGCTGGTACACCATTTCTCCAGTGCTACCTTCCTACTGGTGGGGCTAGAATCCTGTCTGGTCTCTTGAGGATGACCTCAGCCTTATGTGGTACCTTCCATGCCTGCTTAGACACCAAGTCAGTGAAGTCATCAGTGGGTTAGAGTGACCCAGGAGGTAGATGGGCCAGTCACAAAAGCTTCCAGAAATACCAACTCTTCATGACCTGGATTTTGGGAAGACCAACCATTCTTCTGCTTAAAGATCTCAAAGACATCTCCGAAGGAGATGTTATTGAGTGTTGATTTTAGAGGCCCTTATCTCTCATCAAAGTCAGTATCCTCAGTGACAGACTCCTGGTAGGAATCTAAGTGCTTCCTCTTGTATGTCTTCTTCCTAGGGACTTTCTTGGTGGGTTCATCCAGAGAAGTATATGAAGAGATGACAATGTTCAGTTGGATGGTCTGGAAGCTCCAGGCTGGCTGTCCCAGTCGCATAGAATGAACAGGATCACAATTCAAAGTTAGAGGGGATGTCGAGGGAGGATCCGAGGAGGAAGGACCCAGCTTTCCTGCCAGAGCAGAGAACACTCTCTCCACAACCTCAAAGGCTTACAGTTCCATAAGGAAGGAAGTCAAAGGAGCTGAGAAAGTGTGTTTCTGGCCCACAACCTCTCTCCGTTCACTTTAAGCTTTGGGTCCAACTTTTCATTTTTCATCTTCGGTTCTGAAGAAGTCAAAGATGAAGACTTTACAGGTCTGGACCATTTAGAAGGGTCCCTTGCTTTAGATTTAGTAGGGTGAACTCCAGAAAAGGCCTCTGAAAAGATGGTTGGTAACATACCCCTAAGAATAAGCTTAGTTTTTCTTTCAGTAAGAGCACTAGGGTTGAACCCCTGACAAATACTGCAATCCTCATCCAAGTGCTCTGCACCTAAACAATAAAAGCAGAGACAGTGGGGATCAGAGAAAGTCATTTTGTGCCAAAATCTCCTGCACTGCTTAAAATCTTTAAACAACATCATAACACCAATGAAAAGCTAGAAATACAATCTAACCACCAGTAATACTACACCAAAAGAGAAATACGAAAAGGGATTTTTTTAATGTATTAACAGGGGAAAGTAAAAAAAATTTCTAAGGGTAGGGAAGGCATAACTGCATTGTAAAAAGTAAACACAGAAAGAGTATAAAGTTAACTAAAGGCAGATTAGTGCTGAAGAAAGGAGTAGAAAAATGGCAAAGTTTAACTATAGAAGTATTATAACTTTTTAGTCAAGAAAGGATAGTTTGTTAAAGAATATTTCACTTAACTGCTTGAGAGCTGTGACAACCAAGTCTAGTTATAAAAGCAGCAAACAAGGTCTAAGGGAAGTTAGGCATGATGCATCATGGGTAGGAAGGGAGCTTGAGAGTTTGTTGTTCACCACAAGTTGGAGTAACGGCCAAGTCAGATCTAAATGCCTGATCCAAACCCATACATTGAGGAAGGAATGAAAATTGACAACATCAGATCCTATTATTTTTATGACCTTATGTCTTTCTGTATGTAGGACAATGTAATCAATGGGTGTAGCAATTTCAATGACCAATGCTACTTTTGTGTTCTTTTCATAGACTACTATATCTTCTTTTCTCGTGTCTATTTTTTGAGCTATTGGTAATGGATAATACCATGTGATATAAACTTCACCACTCTCTCTAATACTTTGTAGGTCATGTTTCCAATGCTTTTCAGTTACTTCAATATTGCACAATCCCCAATGCATCAGTCTTTACACATTATTATGTCTTTCAGTATACAGTCACTCTGCCACACACCCAGCAACAAAACCAGTTGTGCTTTACAGAACCTGAATTTATGGGTCTATATCACGTTGTCGACGTTTTACAACTTCAAATGCTATATGGACAAACCGATATGTTCAAAATTGTAAAACTTTGAAAACTTAAAAAAAAATTACTTGGCAGTTGTAAGCAGGGGGGCAAGCCTCTCAACATCCCCCACACCCCCCACATTTTAAATATACCTACTCCAAACCACACTACAATACAGTGCAGTGCGGAAAGGGAAGATTCGCCCCACTGCTTACAATCGTCAGGTATGTTTTTTGTTATTTTGATTTTTTTTTTTTTTTTTAAAGTTTTCAAAGTTTTACAACTTCAAACATATGGGTTTGACCCTATAGCATAAGAAGTTGTAAAACTTCAACAACAAGATAATGACCGTGAATTTATTTGTTTCTTCTACATGCTCAATGGACTTTGTAAACCAATGCATTCATTGTCCACTATCCTAGGCCACTAATATTAACCATTAATCTTTTAGTTTATATTTACTTCTCCTTAACTATTCCTACACCACATCCTGATCAACATGAGATTGTTCCAAGAGTTTTTGTACATGCAATTATATTTATACCTTTCTATATTTCTTTTCTTGACATCTGACCCTTCTTCTATTCTTTTTTTTTTCAGTTCCTGCCTGATTTTTTGTCTACTCCTGGTTTGGTTTCCATTCCTGCTTGACATTGATATTCTTCTACTAAATTAAGCAGGGAAGTAATCTTTTCATGTTTCCAGTCTTTCACTATGTTTGGATCTGATGAGGTCAGCAGATATGTATGCAGTTCTATACCTGTAATCATGTTTTGAGGAGGCTAATACCTTCTTTGGAATGAAGAATATGTAATCCTGGTATACACTGATTTTTATATATCATATGATAAGCATTAAGCATTTTTCTTGTTTTTCTGTCTGAATGATCCAATACAACAGGAAGAAAAAAATGGTTTATAGCTTGAACCTTCTTCCTAGATGTCAATGCTTTTTTCAGTATTAATTTTAGTCTTATGAAATATGCCTTACTGAGTTTTGTTCACATTTGTTCCTGACTTATTGTTGATCCTTCATCAGTTCCAAAATATTTATACAGTCCTTTCTTTATATCACATTCCTCTCCCAGATTAATGGCTTTGTGCTGCAACTTTCCTACCTGAAATGTTACTTTTGCACATTTATCAAGACAAAATGACATTCTTATATCATCTGAGAAAGTTTTGACCACTTCCAGTTGTTCTTACAGCTCCTCATCTGATGAACTATACTTTTCCTTTATATTTATCTGCATGTCTTCTAAGTTTTTTTGCCTGTGCCTAGATCTTTAGTTTATTATTTGTAATAGTTCTAATACTACACACTGCTTTTATCACATTTATCTTTCTAAGTATTTTTTTATCTGTTTCTTCATGAATGCTCTTCTAGCAGTGATACTTCTTGCCATAATTGCTTTATAGTTTTCTCCATCTAATACTTCCATGATGGCATTTGATGTCTTCCCTTACTTCTCCTTAATGCCCTGTGTTTTTGTTTTAAGACTATATCTGTTATTAATTTAGACGCACAGTAATGTATTCTATTTACGTCTGTTATTCCACATAAATTTATGTTAATCGTCTTGATTACTGAGTTCATTTATTTTATCATATTTCTAAAATTTTGGGCCTTATTGACTTTCTGTAATCAATTTATTTCATCAATCTTAATATGTCTATCCATCTATTTTAATTCAAGTAAATCTTCTATTAGATCTTTTTCTTCTAAATTGAGGGCACAGTCTTTATTCTGTGTTCCTGTGGGCATTCTACAAAATGTATCTTCCTGTGACACATTCTCTTCAGCTGCATTCTGCATCATCCATTGCTGCTTCATATATGGGAACTCACTGGCCTATCACTTCACAACCTCAACTGCATTAGAATTGGCACCATTTTATGTCCTTTGCCTTGCTGTGCAACTCCAGTTGAACTTTTGTACTGGTTTCCCACAGAAAGGTCCTGAGTATTGACATGTGGCAACTGATCAGATGTTTCTCATTCAACCGGTTTCTCCTTAATTTGGGGACTCATTGTTCTGTTATTCTGTGATGTCACCAGAGCTGGATTTTCTACATTAAATCCTTCACTTCAAGGGTAATCCATAACTTCAGTTTCTGTGTCTTTAACTTCTCCATTGCTAATCTTTTTTTTTGTATTTTGTTGTTTTGTTTTTTATTTGTATTGATTAGTTTTGCTTTCTCCATTACATAAATATTGTACAATATTAAATCTCTTTTTCTTTCCCATGTCCCAATTTCTTCTTCAGAAATCTCCCATTCCTCCTGTTTCTCCTTACTTTGGGAACTCGTTCCATTATGATGTAACATAACCTGTGTTAGACAATCTACACTAAATCTTTCACTTTGCAGGTATTCCATAACTTCAATTTCTATTTGTTTAACTTCTAGTCTACTAGTCTTCTGTTCTAAATTCCTATTTTATGATCTTTTTTTATATTGTGAAATGCTCCATATATGAGTGCCTTTATCTGTATTTCTCTTTAAATATCTTTAGAGCTGTTTTTTTGTATTGATTAGTCTGGCTCTCCTCTTTGCATAGATATTATAGGTTCATAGGTTCAAACTAGGCTATCTGCCCTATGGCATTTATAAGCCTAGCCAGAGTGTGTTTGGCTTTCGCCACCCATTTTAAATTTATTTTGCTATGCCCTTTTTCGAGGTTAGTATACTGTGCCTCTGTCTAACAGTGACACATAAGTGATACCCGGGGTAAACCTATGATTTCCCATCCACTCATCAAGATTCCTCTTGAAGAGAGTCAATGAGGGACTCTGCCTAACCTGGACTGGGATTTTATTCCAGAGTGAAGGGAGCCTCTGGGTTATGAATCTGTCCCTCCAGCATGTCCTATTTATTTCAGTGCTGAGGTTCAAGTCTCTTGAGCGCGTAGCTCGATGGGATTTGGATTTTCTGAGGTGCAGCATGTCCATTATTTCCGGGTTGGACATGGCTTTATACGTCAGGCACAGATCACCTCTGAGCAGGGGTATGCCACTGAGTAGAGCTGGAGTTTCTTTAACCAGGCAGCATATGGCATCTGTTTGAGCCCTTTGATCCTCTTGGTGAGGTACTTTTGGGGTCTTTCCAGTTGCTGCAGGTGTCTGGTAAGGTACATCCCAAAAGGGGCATTGTACTCAATTATGGGCCTGATGAGGGATGAGTAAAGAGGCATGATGACCTCCCCTGATCTAGATGTGAATCCCTTCATGATTAGGTGGGCTATATAAAATGTTTTTCTAACCACTTTGGCCACGTGGTTGTCAAATGAGTGATTGCTATCAACTTGGGTCCCCAGGTCCCTAATTACTTCTTCTGTACTTAATGGATTACCACCTATGTGGTAATTTGTGGGCACTTTGTTTTTGCCAAAGGGATGACTTTACACATTTTGGCATTTAGATTGAGGCCATGACTCTGGCACCAGTTGTCTGTTTCTATGAGGCCCTTTTGGAGGATGCTTGTGTCAGCTGGAGAGTCGATTATGGCACCCAGTTTGCAGTCAACTGTGAACTTGGTCAGCCACAGTCCTTCCGTGTTGGCCTGTACCTCTGAGAAATATATACCAAACAAGAGAGGTCCCAGGACTGAGCCTTGTGGGATGCCACTTGTAACTGGTTTGGAGTCTGACATGGCTCCAGCAATTCTAACCATGTGGGTTTTGTCTTTGAGCCAGTTTGCAACCCATCTGGTGACATAGGGGTTTATATTTAAGCTGGTGAGCTTATCTATAATGCCCGAGTGGGGTATTGTATCAAAGGCTTTTGCGAGGTCCAGGTAGGCTGTGTGGACCACCTTCCCCTCGTCAATTGCCTTGGTGACTGTTTCAAAGAAATCAACCAGGTTTAAGAGGCAGGATCTGCCCTTAACAAAGCCGAACTGGATAGGATCCAGTGTCTGTAGGTCCCCAATATCTTTATTTATGAGGTCCATGATGGTCCTTTCCATAGCTTTGCAGACCAAGCTAGTCAGGCTTATGGGGCAATAGTTTCCAGGATCCATTGAGGCACCACCTTTGTGGAGAGGGACCACTGTTGCTGTACTCCACTCTTTGGGTACATATCCTGTAGTAAGGCTAAGATTGAACAGTAGTTTTATGTTTGGGTTTATTTAGCTCTTCTTGGAGTTCATGTAGGACGCAGCCCAGGACACCGTCTGGTCCCATTGATGCTGTGTTTTTTGCTTTGGAGAGGGTGGCTCTTACCTGAGCAACTGAGATGTCAGGGGGGCAGCACTCTGCTGGGATAGATATTTGCCCTTTTGGTGGGGGGGGGGGAGTTTGTACTGAACCAGTCAGCTAGGATGTTGGCAATGTCTGTGGGTTTGGTGTATTTTTTGTCATTTTGGACTAATTGTGAGAATATCTGGGAATTCCCACCCAGGTTTCTAACATAACTAAAGAAAGCCTTGTGATTATCCTTAGTGTCCTGTGCAATTTTTCTCTCAAAGCTGGCCTTAGATGATTTTATGAGTGCCCGTAGTTTTTTGCTAATACTGATCAGAGATGCCTTCCCTTTTTGGGATTTTGCTCTATCATGTAGTAGCTTCCTCCTTCTGTTGTATAGTTTGTTTATGGCTGGGGTCCACCAGACAGGACATCTGCCTTTGGAGGATTGGGTCTTGATTTTATTTGGGATTGCATGATCCATGCATTCATGAAGGTGTTCATAGAATGCGTTTATAAAGGATTCTGCGGTCTGGGCCATATTTTCCACAGGCCCGGGGGCTTTGAAGGATTCCACCTCAGTTTTGAGGAGTGTGAAATTTGCTTTAGAGAAGTTTTTCACTGTGGTTTTCTGGGCAGGGGGTGGGGTCGGGATGTGAATATGCAGTGAGATTAGTTTATGGTCTGATCTTACCAGTGAGGGATACACTTCTGGTCTGGAGCATAGAGTCCCCATGTTGGTGATGATCAGGTCCAGTATGTTTTCCCCTCTTGTGGGATTAGTAACAAGTTGTTCCATAGCATTTGAGTTTATAAATTCTAGGAACCTTTGGGCTAGGGTGTTGGAGCTAGAGTAATGCTCCCAGTCTATGTTTGGGTAGTTGAAGTCACCCAATATATTGGTGTTTGGAGAGACCTTCATATTTTCCAGTGTTCTCAGGAAGGCCGAGTGGGGTTCCTGGGTTTGGCAGGGTGGTCTGTAGCAGGCTATAAACTGGAAGGCAGTTTTACCCACTGTTAGTTGCACATGGATAGTCTCTGATGCTTCATGCTGTGTCACCAACCTGGAGGTGTGGGTATCTTTGACGAATATTGATACTCCCCCTCCTTTTGTGGTTCGGTCCAAGTTTTGGGGCCGAAAAGCATGGTATGAGGTATAACCTGGTAGTGCTGGGGTGCTCTCAGGAGCCTTGAACCAGGTTTCTGTTACGGCACAGATATCGATGTTCTCCATGCTAAGGAGAGTTTCGAGTGCGTGCATCTTGAGGTTTAGACTTCTGGCATTGAGTAGCATTACTCTTAGTTTATTATCCCTTGTGATACCTATGCAGGTGGGTTTGTCTTTTGAGCCTTGCCTAAAAAAGGCATTATGGGGGTAGCAAGAGCCTCTGCCAATATACGAAAGCCCAGGGGTGACAGGTGCAAGCTGTCACTAGCGAAGCATCATGGCTTGTCAAGCATGTCATCCCAGGCTGACAGGCATGGGATCCCCTTTGAATGACACCAATACTTAAGCCAATTGTTGAAATTGATCATTTTGTCTTCATATTGTGGCATCATTCTTAGTGAGGGTAAAATGCTACTCAAGGTCAGAGCCTGGGCTACATGCTCAGAGAGCTCCTCTATGTCACTTTTCATGTAGTCCAAGGAGGTACGTCTCAGGTCATTCACACCAGCATGGACAATGACTGAGTCATATTTGTACTTGCCTTGGAGTGACCTGAGTGCTTGTGTTATGTGGCGGATCCTAGCGCCCGACAGGCAGTTCACCATGACCTTCTCCTTGTTCAGCCTGGTGAGCAGGACGTCAGTGTGCCTGACGATAGAGTCACCTATTACAAGTGTATCAGGTGTGTTGTTTAGCCTTAAGGGCTGTGACTGTTCAGCACACTGGCTTTGTGAGCTATGTGTTGCACATGTTTTGTTTTGGGGTAGCGGTTGCTTGGGTGTCTGCTTTGGAGGTCTCTACTGCTTAGGCAGATTTTTATTTAGAGCCTCCAAGTATGTTTTTGTGTGTTTATGTGGTTTGGTTTGCTGTCGTGGTAGGTCTATGTGAGACCTGAATTGTAGTGAGTGTGGTTTCCTTCTCCTCCTGACTGGTTACGCCAGTACTGAGTTGAGAGAGCTTAGCCTCCAGTTTGGCTATATGGTTGCATCTCTCACATGTGTTGGAATTTGTTTGGAGGAGGATAGGGTTGTCTGTGTACATGAGGCAGTTGTAACATTGCCTCAAGATTCCCAGATTCACCAGCTGGACCGGAGAGGAGATTGACAACTGACCTTCGGACATGCTAGAATAGTATTGGGAATTCCTTTATAATTGAAAAAAGGGCCAGTGGGGAACAAGGTACTCAAGGGGAGTTTGTGAGGGTGTAGTGCTTTTAATTTTTTAATGCTGACTTAGTGAGCAAGTGCCAGGTAACTTAAATGCAATGTGTTACAGGTAACTTAAATGCAGAAATGACAAACAGTAACTTTCTTTCAAGTGAAACAAGGAAATAAGTACAGTAAGCAAAGCACATATCACTAGGGATCCACAGAAGCGCTGAAAAGCCTTGTTTTAGGTGGAATTAGCGTTTCAGGGAAATAACAAGCAAACAAACAACAAGCATACAAACAAAGCTAGATTCAGCAGGCTTGGATCTAGTCTATGCTACAGCAAACAAGGTATACCAATTTCAGTAAGAAACAGTTCAAATATGCAGGCGCTATAAGCCTTATTGCACCATATCAGATCTCTCTTTTTTTCCCATGCCCATGTTTCTTTTTTTATATACAGTTAAAAAATCTCTTGATTTTGTTCTTTATATTTTCAAACTTTCTTAGTTGCTTCTTTGTCCAAATACCCCAAGGTTTGTTGATCTATATAACGTATTAACGAACACAAAGTTGTATTTGAAGCTTTTGACAATTTTTAATGTGCATGTATTTTTTTTTATCAAATTTTTCTCTTAATCTTTTTGCATATTTCCTATCTGAAAATTCTGGCCTTCTTACTTAATAGTAACAATTCATAATTTATTTATTAACCTCAATAACAACTCTATCATCTTTATGGGTCTTTTTTGGAATGTCAGTTTTTGTATTTTTATGGACTTCCTGTTACAAGAGGGTGGCCATCTTCTCCCTGAGCCTAGCCTAACTTCATTGTAGGAATGTGTCCATGTCTTCAGAATTCTACACTGTCATTTTTTTCCAGTCCTGATACCAGTCTACCTACCAGGATTGTTCACTTTTTCATCCTGGGACTGGTACACCCAGCAGTCTTTTTTTAATTTTTTACCTACTTCTGTCCACAATATATGCAGCATAAAATACTGTATATCAGAGTTATCTTTGTAAGATTTTGTAAAAACATGGTTCTTATTAAGGTACTCACCCAGACATGAGGACTACCCATTCCTTCTTTGTCTTAATGAGCTAAGTAATGTAGTGTATGTCACTTTCGTGTCTAGGCAACAAATAAAGAGTCTTCATGGGTTTTGTTCACGCAACTTTATTTTATATAAACATATAAACACATCACTATAAAGACGTACTGACTAACTAAAGTAACTTGTATACAAACTAACAACTGTGATCATGCATGCTCACTCTCTGGCTGCTCCTTCAAAATGACACTGGGGTTGCACTTGAGTGGACTTCATATACTTGCACGTACAGCCTCACATGCTTCTTAAAGATATAACACAAACTTTACACTATGATTTACTTCATCTCTTTTTGAGAAATTAATCTTGCAATTGTTATGAGACTAGCATGCAAAAATCACAGATAATCCTTAGTCATGCATTATACAATACTAAATACAATGTATGTACAATCAAGTCCACTTTGCTGCGTATTTCACACTAGGCTTAGATACTCGTCCACATCGTGTGACATAAAACTGAGTATTAGATTTAGCAACTGTAACAATTTCTGTAAAATAGTTGACCTTTTGAATGTTTGAATTACTTTCTGGAATGGAAATAAAATTTTTAACACATTCTGGTCTGGAAACAGTGTCTGACTCACTCTTCGATTTAGAGTCCATATCATAGAAACAGTGTTGTGGTTGCAATGGTGATGATTCTGGTACAGGAAGAAGATGTCTTTGATTCATCCTATATGCCACACCCTCAAAATTTACCAAGTAAGATCTCGGCTTGGCACAGATGCCTGTAATTTGTCCTATTCTATCAAAACCTTTTATTATCTGGATTCTTACTGTCTCTCATTCCCTCAATGGGTGAAGTAATCTGCTTGATCTGTGATAACTAGATTTCTGTTTATTAAGCTTCTTAAATAATTGAGCCTTGATGGTTTTAGTGTTGTTAGATTTTGGCTGCAACAAACTTGAAGAAATAGCAATTTCTTGCTTGAGGTTTTCAAATGCCTTTTGATGCGTTTCCAACCATGGCCATGCAACATTTTGTGTGTGAGCTTTCTTAAAGTTGCTGTCAACTCACTGAAGTCTGGTATAAATTTCCCTAAATAGTTGACCATGCACAGAAAATGCTGTAAAGCTTGTAGATTATCTGGTGCTGACATTTCAAGAATAGCTGCTTGTTTGGTCGGGTCTGGTCTCAAGCCTGTACTCGTAAACAACTGACCTATATACATAACTTCTGGAAGTCTGAATTTACACTTTAGAGGATTGAGCTTCAAGTTTACTTCACGTATTCTGTCTAGAATTTAGAGGATTGAGCTTCAAGTTTACTTCACGTGTTCTGTCTAGAACTTTCTTGAGGTTTCTGTCATGCTCTTCTTCACCATTGCCTCCTGCAATCAACAGATCATCTACTATTATGGCACAGGGATAACCAGAAACATTTTTTTTCCATTGCATGCTGAAAGACTTCACTTGCAGAATTAATTCCAAATTGCATTCTTAGGAATCTGTATCAGCTAGAGTAACAAAAGTAGTTAGAAATGAGGATTTGTGATTCAGCATCACTTGCCAAAACAAACTCTTTGCATCCAAAACAGAAAATACAGTGGCACCTGGTATTAGAGCTGCAACCTCTTTGACTGTGCACATTGGATTGTACGGTCTTTTTAATGCTTTGTTCAAATGTTTTGGGTCAATGCATATTCTGATTTAATCCGAGCCTTTTTTGTGAGTTGCTACCATGGGCGACACCCATTCAGTTGGTTCATTGACTGGACAAATCACACCTTGCTGCACCATTTTATCCAACTGAGCCTTATCTTTATCTTGCATAAGTATTGGAACCCTTCTTGATGGTCTGACTACTGGAGTGACCTCTGGGTCTAACTTCATTGAAAATGCCTTCTGAAAAATTAGAACTCGGAAATGCACTTATGTCATGATCTTCTTTATCACAAGAAAGCAGATTTATTCTTAAACTATCTTCAAGACCCAATAAAGATTGCAGTGGTCTTTGGACTACATAGAATAACAAGTTGTAACAGTTCTCGGCCAAATAACATTACAGTATCACTGAACCTTTGGTTTGAATTTCTTCATCTCCATAAGCGAGCCTCACATTACTGATTACATTGAATTGTTCAATAGTTCTCACTCTAGCAAATGTATCTGCTAATATAACATTACACTTTGAACCAGTGCCTACTTTGAGCTCTGTGGATCTTCCATTAATCTCGACAGCACAAAACACTTCACTTCTTGTTAATAAGTTCACTGCATCAACTCTTTCACCAAGCACTGATACGCCATCTACATAGAAAGGTGACTGCTTCGGCTCTGCTTGATCAACTTGCTTTTTTGTGTGACCTTTCTTTACAACTGTGTGAGGCTTACTTGATTTGCAAAACTTTTAGAAATGGTTCCATTTTATACACTTGTGACATTGCTGACCAAATGCTAAGCAATTATAGCTTTTAGACTCATGATTAGCACCACAATTGCAGCAGTTAATAATAATGCTAGATTTGGGTTTTGCTGATCCATGCTTGTAATGCACTGAGCTGGCAGTGGACGCTGCACTTTTCTTGGAATTTTCTAGAAAACCACGTGGCTTCTTTGCAAACCCTGTAGCTGCCACGTGCTTAGTCCTGCTTTTGTCTGCCATCTGTTGCATACTATCTACATGTGCTCTGGAGCCAACTGAAACCATGCTGTTGTCACTTGCAAGCATACTTGAGTGTTTCCCTGTCACCACATCTATTTGATAAATCTCTATGGCTTTGCTCAACCTTAAATCACTGTCAAACAGTAAAATCTTTCTTACAACAGCACTGTTAATACCACATAAAAGCCTGTCCTTTATCAGCTCAACTTTTAAATCACCAAACCGACATGTTTTAGCTCTGTTTCTCAAGTCAGTTATATAAGCTACAAATGTTTCCCCTGGTTTCTGACCTTTTGTGTAAAACAAACGCCTCTCTAATGTAATATTCATCTGGAGGTTGCGCATTTCTCTGAACTTGCACTTCAAACACTCAGAGTCTTCCCTTGATTCAGCTTGTGCAACAATATAGCAGTCTGCACCTTCTACTTCATACACTGCTGCTGCATGTACAAATTAATGCTCTTTTTCTATAGCATCTGACCCTGCTAGGTTTAGTAAAATGAATGCCCTTGTGCATGCATCTCTGTGTGCATAAGCTGCTTGTATAAAAAATATCATACTCTTGCTCAGATATTCTACAGTTCTCTGCAATATTCTGATCAAATACAAGTGGTAGGGGTTTTCAAAATCTGTCTGCCATATTAACACATAACCAGCGAAGGGCTTTACAGATCAACATAGACAGACACACATGCACATATGCCAGAACTAATGCCAGTAATTGTCCAATGCCTTTGTACTTTGAACTTAAACCTTTGTCGGGCTTTTCAAAATTATGTGAATAAACAAACTTGTAATACTTTTGAATAACTGGACATTGACAAATAAACTTTTGGGGATTTGGTACTTTTGTAATGTTGTGGGAAGGGCAAAAATGCTAAAGTCATTTATCATCATCTGCTAAAGTCATTTACCATCATTTTAAGAAACATTTTGGAACCTTATGATGCAACTGAATAACTCACAAGCACTGTAATACTCTTGTAATGTTGTCCTTTGTAAGAAAACACTTCTTATCAGTGTAAGAAACATGTCAAGTAACTGCACAATGTAAATAAATCAAACATCTGTTGCTTTGAACTAAATAACTTTTTGAAGTAATTGCACTTTAAGAATAACTGCAAACACTGAAATGTCCCCAAAATAGTGGTACCTTGCTAGACAACTCTCTACAGTATGAGAAGCACTCTGTAATGGCAGCACTTTGTGAATAGATGCAGCCTGCACAAGAAACTTTTTGAAATTGCTATACCTTGACGGTATTACATGAAATAGTTGCACTTTGCACACAATAAACTCTTCAAAATACATGCACAGTAATAATCACACACTGTAAGCACTTTTACACACCTTGAGATACTTTGAATAACTCTAGTTATGCCCTTGATACAATGCAAAGTAATAGTTATGTCCAAACACAGCACTTTTGCCAAAACACAGTCACCTTGCTTTATTTTGCTTAATGTGCCACTTTTCTTTTCTTATTATATTTGTTTTGCTTGTTTAAACCCTTTTTTACATCCAGTATACTTTTTTTGTGCTTGTTTTCTTCTAAACATGCCAAACTTTGTCTTGAACACACTCATTTTGCTTTAAACATGCTTGTTTTTGCTTTAAACATACTCATTTTGCTTTACTGTTAACCATTTCATTGAATATTTTTATCACAAACATTTTCTTTAGTTAACAAACTTTTCATACTTTACACGACTGATAATGCAATTTGTGCCTTTGTAATGCCCCTTTATTGTCCTTCATATTGAATAAATAGTTTGTGTTATCTCTCTCTACCTTTGATTCTTTCTGGTTATACTTGTGCACTTTTCTCTTGGTTTTACCTTCACTGTCATCTTTGCCCCTCATGGCTCTGAATATTCTTCTCTCTTTCATCCCAGTTCTGACACCATGCCACTCTCATCTCTAGGATATGAATAGAGTCTTTGTGGATTCTGTTCAAGCAACTTTATTTTATACAAACCCATCACTATAAAGACGTACTGACTCTAACATAAGTAACTTATATACAGTCTAACAAGTGTGATCATGCATGCTCACTCCCTGGCTGCTCCCTCAAAATGGCACTAGGGGTTGCATGTGTGTGGACTTTATATACGTGCACATACAGCCTCACATGCTTCTTAAAGATATAGCACACAATTTACACTATGATTTACAGCATAGCTTAATGTTTATAATTACAATGTAGCCAAATGTTGCAAAGCATTTGAAAACACTCCTGAAGAGTTCCTCATAGATGTCAAAAAAGTCAAATTTCTACAACTGAGGAATAGTAAGCTAACAGAATTTCTCAGAAAAAAGAGATACATTTTTTATGAAATAGACAACATGTGTAACCAATAATGACTTTAATGTGCATGTAGGAAATTGAAATGCTTACTTAAGAGAACAAAATTAGTTATGAGGAAAGATTAACTCATAATGCTGATAGGAAAACAATTGTTCCCCTATATTAGTAATAATGAGGGAACTACAAATTGTCTTTGTAAAATTCTGGAGGGTGATAGACTCCATTATAATGGAAATAAAATCAATTATTGTTTTTCATATTTAGTTTCATCTAAGTAAAAGTATCAAACTGTAGAACCTGATAGCAAATAAACAAACTATGATTGTCTGACAGTTAATTAAGACATAACATGTATTTCCTTGAGGACATTAAACAAGAAATGAAGTACTGGCCTGGACTCCATTTCCAGTTGTATTCTTTATCCAGTTTGGTTGATACTTTGATACAACCCTATTTGACACTATGTAATATGTTAATATATAATAGAATTTTACACAACCCTTAGAAATTAGACAGTATTATTCCAGTTCACAAAGGAAGGTCATAAGATTTGTTTTAATAACTATAAATCTGTAGATTTAACAACATTGTCAGGCAAGTGTTTTGAAAGACCCCTTCTATCAGTTCTGAATAGGAAATGTATTGCTAGCACATTTTTTAATGTTAACTAACTTTGTTTTGCAAATAAAAGATCTTCACTTTCATATCTAACTGAATTTTATGACCCCCTTTGAGAACCTATGGAAAATGGGATTGGAGTTGAAGTGGAATATTAAGATCTGTCAAAAGCATGTGATTATATTCCTATAATGTGATTTTGAATATTTAACCATTTATCATTGGATGGCTAAATCTTGCTAGAATTCCAGATTTCATTGAGACAACGTTAAAGGATGTTAGTCAAACCAATCCAAAATTATCATCAGACATTCCTCAAAGTTTGTTTCCTAGCTCCTTTCTCTTTACTTTTGCATGTTAAATGTTGCCAATATGTTGCATGTTATATAAAAAGTATACAGATTACATCAAAACTGGATCATATTTGACATGCAATTCACATGACAGATTACTGAATATGGTAACGGCTTAACAATAAATCAGGAAATGAGTGGTATAATGTATTCTGGGCCATTAAACCATGGCATTCATATGTGTTGAACATGATTTATGATTATAGACATTTGGGAGTTCAAATAACACATGACTTTTTATTTTATGCTTGTGTAGTCAAAAACAAGATAGAGTTCTAGGATTATCTTAAATAATATCATCACATGATGTCCTATGATTTTCCAAATTGTCTACAATCCGTCAGACTGATTCTTGAGTATAATTTCTTAGTTTGGTCATACACTGAAATTGATCTTTTAGCTATGGAAAGTGTTCAAACGAAATCCACATGACAAATTACTAGCTGCAAAGCCTTATCTCATGTAGAACATCTTGGGACATCTGAGTTTACTCTATTAGTTGTCAGTGGTTATGGGGCAAAGTTTGAGTGTTATTAAACATAGAAGTGTTTAAGTTAATTATGCTGTCTCATACAAAGGATTTCATAGTAAACTTGCTAATTTTAGAACCATTGCTAGAACTAAGTTTTTTTCTCAATCAATAGAAAAATTATGGAACAAATTATTATAAGTAAATAGGCAAAATTGTTTGGTTCCTACATTTAAAAGTGGCCTATGAATGTGGATAGGTGCCAGTGTCTTGTCAGTGCTACTGATATCTCCTTTGTGAAATGATTCTTTGTGCTTATGTAAAGTGACCGCAAACTATAAATTTAGGCAAAGGAGTTTCTTGTTCTTGTTTTGCTTTTCATTCCGTTACAAAAGGCAACTCATTCCAGAGACTTTATTATGTTTTTAGTTTTGGTATTCCTTTATGTTTCCATTAGAAAAGCATTTTATGTCTCTTTACATATCTGCTGTCCACTATATATGCTATATAAAATGCAATCTATATATCAGTTTTTTTTTACAAAATCCTGTTTCCAACTAAGTCTCTGTTTTGACCTTATAGAGTGAAACCTAGGACTATGTTCAAGCTCCATATTTGTTTTATTGTGAGTTTATCACATCATGTCTCCCCTGCATTACCTTAGTATCTGGAATCTTGTATCAGTCTACAACGTCATGTATTATTGATACTCTCTATTAGTTTTTGCACTCACTTCTATCACTTGGTTAACAATTTGGATTTTCTGGATTGATATTATCAGCTTTCTGGTAACACAGTGGCTCTTCTAGATCTTCCAGCTAAAGACAAAGGCAGGTTTTAGTTTCTTTCAAAGTATTTACTGCTATTCTTTGCACATTATCAGGACTGTGTATTTGTAACAGTGTGCCAGACTGCTATTGTCCCACCCACATTTTTGCTCTGGATATATACTAGAAAATGTGTTCTTAGCAGACTCAATATTTAATGGAATTATATTCAAGCCACAGAGTATCTACCTCTGTACCCCACATAATTCCTAATGTCTTTTGAGTTGTAGTAATTATGATGTGAAATGGTAGACAGGGTGCCAAAGCTACCAGATGTAGTACTTTATCTGTGTTTGAAGTTTACTCAGTATATTATTTCTTGTCTCAGTGAATACATATAACTTCTACTCTCCTCTTATCATATTTAATGTTCCACATGTTTCTGTAACAACTTTGACCATACCTGAATGTAGTAGTCCTTTCACCTATTTCCCATTCACTAGTAATGTACATTTTATTTACTTAGTAGAAACACAGAGTGACTATTCAGTTTTATTATAGTATCAATTACATAACAGCATTCCATTGGCATATCCCCTTAATCAGCATGTTGGTTAGAAATCACATTTTTTAAGCAGAAGATTTGTATTTTATTATCAAATGGTTGGATAAAAATAATGTTATTTTTTTCTGAGTTAGAGCATTTCTAATATATCCCCTCTTCCCATATTTAAACTATTCTGTTTTGGGTGCTGACAGTTCCAATGTGTCCACATGGATTTGAACATTCTTAATAAACATAGATTTTCAGTTTTTGTCTTCAGTTGCTGGACATTTTGAAGACTCTTCTTACAGGTATTATAAGTTTTGCATGTATTTGCAGTGCAGGGTTTTAGTCATAACATATTGTAATGAGTTCTTCATTAAGAAAATTTCTATGTTAAACAGAATAGCTGTAGTCAGAAAAAAACTGATCTGGTGCATGTTTTTTGACTAATTACCTCTGAAATATACAAATAAAAGACAACTAATCATGATAAGTTCTTGTGATAATATCAGAAATAATGATGCATTAGGCAGGAATCACAAAGAACCAAACATGGCTTTATATATTTTTTTTATTTTATATTTAATTTTTCCATCCACATTGTCTGCTGTCCCTTAGCTTCCTGGAGTCTGTTTATCCATTTATAGTTCTCAATGACTGTTATTCACAGTCTATTCATTCCTCAGAAGTGATATTAGATTAGATATATGTTATACTGACAGCAATTAGGGTTTTAATGTACATGGCTTAACCCCATTCTCTATTGACTGACATGAACAACTATGTTATTGCAGAAGACACAGCTATGCCCAATAAATAGTTCACGCTTGTTTCACACAACTAGTAACCATAGTAAATTATTCTAACTTGACTCATACAAGTCACATTATGCATGAAAAGCCAGAACAAAGAGCAAATGACAACAATCATTTTCATCTACAAACTCAGCAAATACATCTGCTTTATTTTCTACATGTAACTGAGATATCCAAATACAACAAAATAAGGGTCACAGTAAAGTATTTTAACTCCATGTCATACAAATTCACGGAGGCTTAGTCAAAGCAATGTACTCTAACATTATCCAGCAAGAATCAAAGGTCCTATGGAAAAAAATCTTCCCTTGATTTTGATTTAATAAAGTAAGCAGTGAATAAGCTGACAATAATCATAATTCTTCCAAAAGTAGTCTGTCTATGACTCCTAGAATTTTTTTTGCAAACATTGTGAATTATTTTTTGATACCTAGTTAAGAGAACAACTCATAATCACAAACAGAGGAAATGAAATTTAATGAGTTCAAACCCTGGACTATAGCAGCTCACAACTTTAACCCTCTGTACATAGCTTGTCTTTTTTAAAGTCTTACATCTTAGTATTAGAGCACCCCTGTTTTACTGAATTTTATTTTGATGAGGTTAATTGTATGAATTCAAGATTATAAAACAGAATTTAAGTAATTTGCATTTATGTATTAATTTTAAGGTACATCTATGTAGCTCAGAGATACATTGATAATGTTAGTGGTCTACATGCATACAATACTGTAAGCAATTAAGTGTTGTTATATTAAGAATATAAAGCAACAAGTAGTTCAAATTCAGAAATCTCATTTTGAAGAAGGCATTCTTTCTTTAGTGAATACGTATAAATGGAATAAAAGTCCATACAGCAGTGGTTTAAAATGTTTAACATTTGTATTTTATAGTTAAGCAAACATTTATTTATTTGTGAGTTACATAAAGTGTGTGTTGACCTATCTGGCACTCAAGTGTGGCATTATTCGTATCACAGTAGTATCAGAATAGGTTACCTTTGACAGCTTTGGTGAGATTTCCTTTGAAACTCCTCTTAGTTTGCAAAGATTTGGACTAGAGCAAATATTTCTAGGGTTTGGCTGGAATGCCTTTAAAATGCTTCAGTACAGCATCATATCTGGAGAAACAGCATTTTAGTAAAATTAATCACTTATCAATAGTTGGTGCTTTAATAACCCAAAAGACTGTGCTGTTTTTTTTTCCAGAAAAGATCACATGAAGATATTGTTGTACATTATAACTTTTTATGTCAGATTTACTCATCTCTGAATCATTTATTCAGCACTCACTGTTTTCATATTCAGATTATTAAATGTTATCTTTAATTTGTCATAATAGTGAATGTAAGAATAAAAAGTCTGACAGTTTGAATATCAAATTCAAAAACCCTTATTCAACAAATATAGAACAGATGAGCAGCTGGACCAAGTTTCTGAAATATTAGTTGGAAATTTAGAAGCAGTATATACATATATGTTGTTATTTTTGTGTCTTTCGGTCTTTTCCCGATTAGGGGTTGCCACAGCGGAACTCCGGTCCACTAATGATTGGTAGTTGATTTTTACGTGCCGAGTTACCAGCCCTGACACACAACCTATATGGTGATACAAAATGGAAAAAGAAATATTAGTAAATAAACTAAATTAAATTTGCTTATGCAGTTCAAGTATTTTATATATTGAATGATAGGGTAGGAAAGGGGTGGACACAGTGGTGCAGCGGTTAGCATTGCTGCCTCACAGCAAGAGGTTCTCTGGTTCGATTCTTGGCTGGGGTGCCTTCTGTGCGGAGTCTGCATGTCCTCCCTGTGGTCGCATGGGTTTCCTCCGGGTGTTCCGGTTTCCTCCCACATCCCAAAGACATGCTGTAGGTGGATTGGACACTCCAAATTGGCCCTAGGTGTGAGTGTGTGCATGAGTGTGACTTCTGTGGAAGGTTGGGCACCGGGATGGCACCTCGGCACTGTAAAACTGCACTGCCAATCATGAGCAGACAGGTGATCTGCTGTGGTGACCCCTAACCGGGAAAAAGCCAAAAGAAGAAGAATGATAGGGTAGGAAATTCATTAACTAGCCAATTTCAGACATTTCAGAATAATATTACACAACTGTGTCATAATCAAAGCAATGGGTAATAAAATGTATGGATTAAGCAAATTGTTAAGAGCATTTCTCACAAGTATATAATTCTGATGAAAAAACTGATACTTAGTTTATTAGAATAATCCTTTCAGCAAGACAATAACAGGTTTGACAGAACACACAATCAAAAGTAGAAAAATCATTGATTTTTTTTGTTTGTTTTTGTTTTTGTAGGAAGCTTTACATACCTGCACATCCGAGTAAAAGGGTCTGTGCTTCCTCACTTTCCTACTAGAATATATTCACTCTGACATCATAGTATCTTGGTAAAATGAAAGAAAAAAAATTGCAGTACCAAAATCTGAGTCTATAATTCAAAACACATGAATCACTAATTAGTCATTGCACATTAGTGAGTCAGTCTCTTAATATGCTATATTTATATCTATAATCCTTTGCTATAGATTTTGCATTCTGCTTTAAGGATTTTTTTCCCTTTAATGTATATCAAAAAAGTTGGAATATCAAATGAAGGAAAACATAAGGGTACAGCAGACTGATAGCATAGTACCATGAATAATTTAACTTCCCAACTGGCCTAAAGCAATATATGGTTAAGTGACTTGCTCTATATTACAGGCATATTCTTCATGTTAAGATGATAAAAGATGAGTTTATAGTCTTTATTTTTATTTTATTTTATTATTTATTTATAAGTTTATTTTGTTTCTACCAACCATCTCCACAATAAAGAATAAAAAACAATGTGAGGGAATCTTCAATATGTGTTTATACAAAGCATTAATATCATTACTCTTAGCGATGTCACTTAGGTGTTCGTTAATGTGTTCTTTTGTCATTCTCTCAATTTTTCCCACATAAAAAGAGGGACATTGATGGCATTTAGCTATAAACACCACCCTTTAGTAGTACAGGTAAAGTGACTAAGCACATAGGCCACAATTCTTAGAGGCCACTTTTGTTAATGCATGATGTCTGTGAATAAGCCTAAGCAAATTAACCCATAATGAGATATAAATGAGAAATAATGTAAAACAGCATCCATGTTTAGTTGTCTTTGCTGCAGATTTCATTTCTCATTGTCACGAACAGGACTGTGCCTTTTCTTACTTATTTTCTTTAACAATCCATATTATGTCATGGATTGTAAATCCTAACTTTGCTATTGTGACAACATTGTTTTAGTATTCTGTAGCCTTGACATGCATACTTGGAAAGAGCATTATTACTGATAATGATGCTATACTAGTCTGTGGTCAATGATTTTAATTTCAAAAGACAATCTTTGAATTATGCGATTATGCAAAATAGTTGGTTAAAGCAACTTCAGTTTTTACGATTGTATGTACAGTATATGTCTGGGATGTTTGGACATTTGTTCATATTTTAATTATCATCTGTTAAAGAGTGCTAAACTGTTTATACTTTTTGCAGTTGTGTAATAAGCTAATTTTTGTCTGCATTCAATCCCATTATAAATTAATACCTCCCAAATAACACCAACTAAGCAACTGTTGCCGAATGCAAAGTAACTCATAAAAACAAAACAAACGTGGTCTATACCACTCCAAATGAAAAAGAATAAGTAAATCATTGATGAACATGTAAATTACAATTGCTTTATGAAATAAGCAAAAATGAGTTAAGCTCTTTCATCTCACAAAACAAGACTTCATCTGAACTGTTGCAAATCGTAACCTAACTTTTTTTTATACAAAGTTACATCAGTTAAACAATTATTAGAATCCATTATCTCATGTTAAAAAGTAAGCATAATAAAGTTTGTTTTATGACACAAAAGTGCTTATCTGATTGTTGCTTTTTTAATAAATCAGTCATAATTTATATGTTCATCGATGGTTTACTGATTCCTTTTTGTTTGCTGTGGTATTGATTGAGTTTGGTTTGTTTTTTGTTTTATAAATTAATAGCTATTTTAATTCTTATTTGCATTTTTGTTTGTTATATTTATATTCTGAGTGTACAGGAAAATAAAGTTCCTCATTTTTTGTAATAATTTGTATTTATTTGTTTATTTATGCTTCTCTCAACACTGCACTCATATTTTTATTTAGCAAATAACCAACCATATTGGTTTTCAATAAATTCCAGTTTGTTCTAATTGTCTGTGTAAATAATTCGGAGAAAATACTATATTGAGTGAGACATGCTCATAACACATTATAGTAGGGTACAATTTGGTGATGTTCTTTTAAATCTTAATTGTTTGTTGGTGCTTATTATGAGATGAAATTATTATTTTAAAAAGCCGCATCATGTGGAATACTGTGGGAATCATAAAAGGGATTTTGTTCCTTTGTGCCTGGGACTTTTTATTGTTGTTGGTTTTAGTTCTACATTTTATTTCTTGTTTATTTAAACAGAGGGGAAATCAATTCTTACCATACCTTTTCATTCTTATATACTTTTTATGGGTAATAGAGGAGTTTTGGGGGGCAGAGAAGAAGAAGGACCTACTCTGCTACCCTGCTGAGAGGGGGTCCATGGGTTTTTTAGGTAAATGCTAGGTTAACCACAAGGGGACATTAGTTAACTTTTGTTTCTCTTTTTGTGCTCAAAATAACCTATCCCATTTGGCTAAATACTGGCCTTATCCATACCATGGTTGATAGTTATATGCTGCCTCTGTCAATTGGGGAAGTCCTGGAGTAAAGTTCCTTTTTCCCATCAGAAGATCCAGGTTGTTCTTAAATGTGGACCATGATGAACTTTGTTTTATGTGGATGGAAAGTCTGTTCTAGGCCAGCAGTGTCTTCTTTGAGATATACCTGTCCTGCCAATCCATTCTGTTGCAGATGAGGTTTATTTCCCTAGATCAAGTACTTTTGATGCCCTTTGGACATGAATTAGCAATGTCAGTGAGCTTGAAAGAGGTTTTTGAAATCACAAAAACATCAGCGGGGTTGATTGCGGGGCTCATGTCAGCTAACTAATTTCTAGTGTGCCTGCCATAGCATGGGTTCTGTGATGCAAAGAGAATTGAGAAATAAAATAAAAGCCTTGTTGTGGCTTTATGCTGTTGGGTGTTCATTAACATATTTATCTTATTTCTAGGATAATTCTCTCCATAATTAGACACCACAGTCTTCTGTTGCAGTCAAGTTATAGAATACAAACTGTGAGAATGCATAAACAATCTTAGCCTGGGCACATAAACACACACACATAAAACATTATTTTCTAGGCACAGATAAACTTTACATCTGAATAAAGATACTGGATCCAAATAATATAAGCTACCTAGAAGCAAAACACACTTTTGAAAGGTGTGGCCTGTCTTTTTTTTTCTTTTATATATATAGATAAAACTCTTTATCCATTTTATAGAATTAGTTACTTTCACTGACACATGTTCCTTAAGCATTAAGCACCCATCACACACACACATACCACACACACACACACACACACACACACACACACGCACACAAGAACGCACACACGCACAACACACACACACACACACACACACACATATATATTTGCTGCCATATATATATATATATATATATATATATAATATATATATATATAAATAATTGAATGTTTAGAACATTGGCGTTCTGAACGCATGCCGCGTTTCTTGGTGACCGGGACCAAGAAAAGGTTTAAATTGGAATGAAGGTTTGGAAATTAGGTGCTGAGTAAGTGATGATTATGGGATGTGCAATTGTGTATAGTAACTGGTGTGATATTATTGCATGGTGTGTCATCTAATGTTGGCACTGCAGGTAGGGTATGGGAAATCTCCCGTTTAGTGCTATCGCATATAGCAGTAAACGGGAGATTTCCCTTACCCCACTGTAGTGCGATCTTGGAGTTTTAATATTAAAGTAGGGGTGTGTGGGAGGTGCAGGGGGGCAAAGCCCCCCTGCATAACATAGTGTTTGTGATTTTTTTTGTTTTTTTATGGTTTATTTTGAACCTTCGATGTTCTGAACATCGATGTTTTGGTCTCGATGATCAGAACGTCGATGTCCTGAACATTCAATGATTCAAAGTGAATATATATATATATATATATATATATATATATATATATATTTAATGGCAGAAGAGGAATTCAAGATTTGTTGATATTCTTTGATGTGCAAATTCTTCTCAGAGTAGCGTGTACTAATATTGAATGAATTTAGGCACTTACAGATTAATAGCTGATATGAAATATATGGCTAAGTGTGCCTAAGGCATCCTTGGTAGCAGCAATGTTTCTGAAGGCGACCTGATTTATAGCTTCATTCTTTGCTAATGCTTCATCTGAATGTGACTTCAGAATGGATGTTATAGAGAAACTGCACTGTTTTTACTGTCAGTCACAGTCTCTGCAAGAAAACTGCTATAATGATCCACCAGGCTTCATAGGAGCACTTCTTTTTAGTGTTCCTGAAGCTCCCTTCTTAAAGTTTAAAATATTTCTTTCTTGTTCTTAACTCACTCTCTCAACTGAACTCATGGTTTGTACTGTAACTACCAATGACTGCACCCTGAACATCTAGGCAATAGCAAGTTATATCCATACAGTTTAAAGAAATGTCCTTATATTTGGAACCGTAAGTGTACATTGCAAGGTGTTCAGCACACGCTGATTTTTACTGAGATAGCATTCATTATATACCAAGTCTGAATTTTAAAAGTTAAAACAAATATACTAAAGATTAACTTTTCCAATGTTTTGTTGTAAATTTCATATATATCTTGGTAAACACTGAACTGCAAATATATTATCAGCATTATTTTTTTATTCAGGTGATACATTTCATATAGGACTATGCACTGCCATCTGTGTAGCTTTTTACTGAGATGTTTAGAGAAATATGAAAACAATGACAGTATAAAAAATAAATACCACATGAATAATATTTAATATTTATGTAGTGGCACTAGATAGAAGTTATGTATCAATGCATTTGTGCTAGCCATTATTTCAGCTTTTAGACAAAGGCTTGTTTTTATAGTCATTGTGCAAACTCATTACAACTATCCATGCTACCTGCAAATGAGCACAGCTAAGACATGATTCTTTGAAGCCACTTTTGTTAATGCATGATGGCTGTGAATAAGCATAAACAATTTAACTCATAATGGCATATAAACAAGAAATAATGTAAAATAGCATATGCTAAAGAAGTGTTCTTTCACTCACTTGCAATTCTTAGTCAAATGTCTGAGCCACCCATGGATTTTTTTGTAAAACGTAGAGCTGTGCCTATCAGATTTACTGTGCAGTCCACAAACTTGCTGTTAGCTTAGCTGTTTCTGTTTCTGACCAGTAAAATGATTTAAATCGTCCTTCCTCCGTCTTGATCCCTTGTTTTGCATCACTACTGTATATAAAATGCCACAGTCATAAAGATATTATTACAACAGCAGTGGAAATGATTAGTTATCAGTGAGCAATCTGTTACTTCTGTGTCTTTTATCAATTTTAAACTTTTTTGTTATGGCAATTCATTTATTCTAGTAAATTAATTATTTTTTTTTTCATTTTACCTCATCATTTTCTCAGTTAACTTTTGTTATAAGCATCAGTCAGACAACACAATAAATGAAAGCATGCCTGCCATCTTCAAAAAATAAAAAATAAAAAAGTAAAGCTATGTGACACAAACCTCATACTTACATACACAGGCAGAGTCCCGCCAAGTAAAGTTGTGCTGGAGTAATGTTTTCCCTCATGATAGCATTCCCATTATTAAAGAAAACAGTTTGCTAACACATCCATCTTTCCTTAGCCCCTACCACATTCTTTTACTCATAAGACAGCCATTTCACAGTTATCAGTTACACTCAGAAATCTCTCACTTAAGATACTTGTTGAACCAACAAAACATCCTTGTCACTTCAGTACTTAAGATTTGAATCAATGCATTTGTGTCATGTATGCCGAAAACATTAAAAGACACAGAAGTAAAGGATTACTCCCTGATCACTGTTTCCACTGCTGCTGTAATAATATCCCATTTACAAATAACAGCTTACAGTATTCACAAAAAACATTGCATATGCCATCATATCAATAAAAGAAATATTTCTTGAAGTGAAATCGATAATGTTGCCTCATTTTCAACTGTTTTATAATATTTTCTACTATTTCAATTACTTTTTTCTACCTTAAAAAGTCTGTTTCCTAAGTAAAAATGCAAGGTAATGTGGTGCTGTTAAACTTACTCATGTAAGTTCAGTGTTCTTTATGCATTTTCTAAGGCAGATGAAGTCCTATTATGTTTAGTTTCACAAATCTCAGTAATACGTGAGCACACATTAACCTTATGCATATAACTGATCTCAGCTTAATGACTATCTTCAAGTACTTTACATGTTTGCTTTAAATATGTGTGTTCATTAAAATGCCTGCACATCTCCATAGTCAATGTGAAATATATCCATTGGCCATATTTTTATATAGATGTAGAACCTCTATTTGCAGATTACAACTACAAAACTATGAAACCAGGACTGTGATACCACCCTTAGTCTTTTAATAGTCTATATGTAGCATGCATTTTGTGTTTATATAAACATGCAGAATTAGACGTCTCGGATATCATTGGGTTTGGCGGCATCATTAGGGGTATATATCTATATATATATATAGGGTATATATTATAAAAATGAATGATCAGATGATCGAACATTGTTATATCGACCCCTAAATCTTGAAAACACAAAACAAAAACCAGAACAGTGATTTTTTTCCCAGGGAAAAAAATCACTGATCCCCCCAAAAAAATAAAAACACTAAATAAAGTGGGGGGGGGTTTCACCCCTGACACACCCACTGACACACTAAACAGCCTATAATTGCAAAGTACCTTGCTAAGGTAAGGGAAAACAGCTCTTGTACTTTTAAAAAAAGCACCAAACCAGGCATGTCCAAGGGTCAGCTTCCATTGATTTCTCCTGTCCACCTGGTGAATCTGGGCATACTGGGGCAATGCAGCAATTACCTCATGTACACAGACAACCCTCTCCTCCTACCACCCAACACTAAAACCTGTGAGAGATGCACTTACATAGCCAAACTGGAAGCAACACTCTCTCTACACAAGACTGTGCTAGACAGTCAAGAGGAGAAGGTTAACACCTGCACTACACCTCAAGCAACACATAGCCCTTCTAAACTCACATCACCAACACCCACACATAGCAACACTAAATCAACATATGCAGAAGCCCTTAACTGTAACCTGCCCAAGCAACAAGGACCTCCGAAGTTGAAATGCAAACAAACACCAATCACAACCAAAGTACACATAGCTCACAACACCAATGTGCCACCCAGCAACAGCCCCTAAGGCAAGACAAAGTACCTAACACTTTAGTCATAGGTGACTCTATAGTCAGGCACACTGATGTCCCACTCACCAGGCTGAGCAAGGAGAAAGTTGCAGTGAGCTGCCTGTTGGATGCCAGGATCCGCCACATAATTCATGCACTCAAGTCACTCCACAACAAGTACAAATATGACTCTGTCATTGTCCATGTTGGAGTGAATGACTTGAGACGTACCTCCCTGGACTACATGAAAAGAGACATGGAGGAGCTCTCGGATCATGTGGCCCAGGCAGGTATGACCCTAGCCTTGAGTAGCATCCTGCCTTCACCCAGAATGATACCACAATATAAGGACAAAATGGTTGACTTCAACAATTGGCTAAGCATCTGGTGTCATTCAAAGGGGATCCAGTATCTGTCTACCTGGGATGACATGATCGACAGACCACAATGCTTTGCCAGAGATGTTCTGCACCTGTTGCCCCTGGGATTCAGGTTACTGGCTAAGGCTCTTGCCACCCCTATAGTGCCTTTTTTAGGCAAAGTTCAAAGGACAAAACCACCACCGTAACAGGTACAAGCATGCAAAATCTGAAGGTAATGCTACTCAATGCTAGAAGTCTAAACCTCAAAATGCACTCTCTCAAGGCACTCCTAAAAATGGAGAACATCGATATCTGTGCAGTAACTAAGACCTGGTTCAAGGCTCCAGAGAACACCTCTGCAATACCAGGCTACAACTCTTACCACCACTTTTCAGCTACCAAACCAGGATCGAAACACTAAAGGTGGAGTAGTGTCCATATTCACCAAGGATATTCACACCACCAGGTTAGTTGCCCAACACAATGCATCTGAAATTCTCCAGGTGCAACTAACACTAGGTAAGACTGCAATCCAAATTGTAGCTTGCTACAGATCCCTCACCATGCCCCAAGATTCTCACTACTCCTTTCTAAGCATACTGGAAAATAATAATATACAACCAAACATCCTAATACTGGGTGAATTCAACTACCCTGCCATTAACTGGGAAAACTACTCGTGCACCAACACCTTTGCCCAGCGGTTCTTGAAATTCATAAATTCCAATGCCCTGTATCAACTAATCCATAGTTCCATCAGGGGCTCCAATATCCTAGACCTGGTCATTACCAACATGGGAAATAGATGCTCCACACCTATGGTCACCCCCTCATTGGTCAGGTCAGACCATAAGCTAATCACCCTTAACATCCATATCCCACCCCCACCCCCTAGTAAGGAAACCTCCATAAAAAACTTCTCCAAGGCCTACTTCATGCTACTCAAATCAGAAGTTACAAACTTCATGACACCCATGCAGATGGGAATAGAAAGTTCGAATGCTGAGTCCTACACTAAGGCACTGTACGAGCACATCCACTCATGCATGAATCGTGCCATCCCAAATAGAACCAAGATGCTCTCATCCAAAAAAAGAAGCCGATCTGGTGGTCCCCTGCCATAAACAAACTTTACAACAAAAGAAAAAAACTGTTGCAGAAAAGAGGAAAATCCCAGGATGCAAAAAACTCCCTTACCAGCCTCAATAAGAAGCTGAGATCCCTCATAAAATCCTCCAAAGCTAGTTACGGAAATCAAATTGCCAAAGATTCCAAAGACAACCACAAGGCATTCTATAACTATGTCAAGAATCTAAATGGCAATGCTCAGATCTGCTCTGAGCTGCAACAGAATGGCATTAAATATACTGATCCCAAAGATATTGCCAATATCCTGGCAGATCGATTCAGTGCCAACTTCACCCCTCTCTCACCCCCTAAATTGCCCATCTCAACACTGGAAGATTGCCAAATTCCAGTAATAATGGCCACACAGGTAAAAAACACACTCTCCAAATCTAAGAATACAGCATCCATGGGACCAGATGACATCCCGGGCTGTGTACTACATGAACTACAAAATGAACTGGCACCTCACCTAAGTGTCATGTTTAATCATACCCTCATCTCAGGCTTTGTGCCCACTGAGTGGCGTACAGCTACAGTTATCCCACTCGACAAGGGGGGATCCACCTTGAATCCCGGGAACTACTGCCCCATCAGTCTGATGAACCTGATCTGCAAGGCAATAGAACGTATTATCATGGAACTTATAAACAAAGACATTGGCAACCTTAAAACACTGGACCCCACCGAACAGTGATTTTTTTCCCAGGGAAAAAATCACTGATCCCCCCAAAAAAATAAAAACACTAAATAAAGTGGTTTCACCCCTGACACACCCACTGACACACTAAACAGCCTATAATTGCAAAGTACCTTGCTAAGGTAAGGGAAAACAGCTCCTGTACTTTTAAAAAAAGCACCAAACCAGGCATGTCCAAGGGTCAGCTTCCGTTGATTTCTCCTGTCCACCTGGTGAATCTGGGCATACTGGGGCAATGCAGCAAATACCTCATGTACACAGACAACCCTCTCCTGCTACCACCCAACACTACAACCTGTGAGAGATGCACTTACATAGCCAAACTGGAAGCAACACTCTCTCTACACAAGCCTGTGGCAGACAGTCAAGAGGAGAAGGTTAACACCTGCACTACACCTCAAGCAACACATAGCCCTTCTAAACTCACATCACCAACACCCACACATAGCAACACTAAATCAACATATGCAGAAGCCCTTAAATGTAACCTGCCCAAGCAACAAGGACCTCCGAAGTTGAAATGCAAACAAACACCAATCACAACCAAAATGCACATAGCTCACAACACCAATGTGCCACCCAGCAACAGCCCCTAAGGCAAGACAAAGTACCTAACACTTTAGTCATAGGTGACTCTATAGTCAGGCACACTGATGTCCCACTCACCAGGCTGAGCAAGGAGAAAGTTGCAGTGAGCTGCCTGTTGGGTGCCAGGATCTGCCACATAATTCATGCACTCAAGTCACTCCACAACAAGTACAAATATGACTCTGTCATTGTCCATGTTGGAGTGAATGACTTGAGATGTACCTCCCTGGACTACATGAAAAGTGACATGGAGGAGCTCTCGGATCATGTGGCCCAGGCAGGTATGACCCTAGCCTTGAGTAGCATCCTGCCTTCACCCAGAATGATACCACAATATAAGGACAAAATGGTTGACTTCAACAATTGGCTAAGCATCTGGTGTCATTCAAAGGGGATCCAGTATCTGTCTACCTGGGATGACATGATCGACAGACCATGATGCTCTGCCAGAGATGTTCTGCACCTGTTGCCCCTGGGATTCAGGTTACTGGCTAAGGCTCTTGCCACCCCTATAGTGCCTTTTTTAGGCAAAGTTCAAAGGACAAAACCACCACCGTAACAGGTACAAGCATACAAAATCTGAAGGTAATGCTACTCAATGCTAGAAGTCTAAACCTCAAAATGCACTCTCTCAAGGCACTCCTAAAAATGGAGAACATCGATATCTGTGCAGTAACTAAGACCTGGTTCAAGGCTCCAGAGAACACTTCTGCAATACCAGGCTACAACTCTTACCACCACTTTTCGGCTACCAAACCATGATCGAAGCACTAAAGGTGGAGTAGTGTCCATATTCACCAAGGATATTCACACCATCAGGTTAGTTGCCCAACACAATGCGTCTGAAATTCTTCAGGTGCAACTAACACTAGGTAAGACTGCAATCCAAATTGTAGCTTGCTACAGATCCCTCACCATGCCCCAAGATTCTCACTACTCCTTTCTAAGCATACTGGGAAATAATAATATACAACCAAACATCCTAATACTGGGTGAATTCAACTACCCTGCCATTAACTGGGAAAACTACTCGTGCACCAACACCTTTGCCCAGCGGTTCTTGAAATTCATAAATTCCAATGCCCTGTATCAACTAATCCATAGTTCCATCAGGGGCTCCAATATCCTAGACCTGGTCATTACCAACATGGGAAATAGATGCTCCACACCTATGGTCACCCCCTCATTGGTCAGGTCAGACCATAAGCTAATCACCCTTAACATCCACATCCCACCCCCACCCCTCAGTAAGGAAACCTCCATAAAAAACTTCTCCAAGGCCTACTTCATGCTACTCAAATCAGAAGTTACAAACTTCATGACACCCATGCAGATGGGAATAGAAAGTTCGAATGCTGAGTCCTACACTAAGGCACTGTACGAGCACATCCACTCATGCATGAATTGTGCCATCCCAAATAGAACCAAGATGCTCTCATCCAAAAAAAGAAGTCGATCTGGTGGTCCCCTGCCATAAACAAACTTTACAACAAAAGAAAAAAAACTGTTGCAGAAAAGAGGAAAATCCCAGGATGCAAAAAACTCCCTTACCAGCCTCAATAAGAAGCTGAGATCCCTCATAAAATCCTCCAAAGCTAGTTACGAAAATAAAATTGCCAAAGATTCCAAAGACAACCACAAGGCATTCTATAACTATGTCAAGAATCTAAATGGCAATGCCCAGATCTGATCTGAGCTAAAACAGAATGGCATTAAATATACTGATCCCAAGGATATTGCCAATATCCTGGCAGATAGATTCAGTGCCAACTTCACCCCCCTCTCACCCCCTAAATAGCCCATATCAATACTGGAAGATTACCAAATTCCGGTAATAATGGCCACACAGGTAAAAACCACACTCTCCAAAGCTAAGAATACAGCATCCATGGGACCAGATGACATCCCGGGCTGTGTACTACATGAACTACAAAATGAACTGGCACCTCACCTAAGTGTCATGTTTAATCATACCCTCATCTCAGGCTTTGTGCCCACTGAGTGGCGTACAGCTACAGTTATCCCACTCGACAAGGGGGGATCCACCTTGGATCCCGGGAACTACTGCCCCATCAGTCTGACGAACCTGATCTGCAAGGCAATAGAACGTATTATCATGGAACTTATAAACAAAGACATTGGCAACCTTAAAACACTGGACCCCACCCGGTTTGGGTTCATGAAGGGCTGATCTTGTCTCCTGAACCTTATTGACTTCTTCGAATCAGTCTCCAGAGCCGTGGACGAGGGTAAGGCAGTCCACACAGCCTATATGGACCTCGCCAAGGCCTTTGACACCATCTCCCACTCTGGAATCATAGATAAACTTACTAAGCTGGGCATTAATCCCTACATCACTCGATGGGTTGCCAACTGGCTTACTGACAGAACCCACACTGTAAAAGTAGCTGACTCCAAATCCAGCTCCAGACAAGTGACAAGTGGAGTACCTCAGAGTTCAGTCCTGGGAACTCTCTTGTTTGCCATCTACTTATCTGAAGTGCAGGCCAACACTAAGGGCACTAAGCTAACAAAGTTTGCAGATGACTGCAAACTGGGAGCCATATTGAATCCCCAAATGATGTGGATACTCTAAAAAAGGGCCTTACAGAAACAGATGCTTGGTGCCAGAGCCATGGGCTCAAGCTCAATGCCAAGAAATATATAGTTATCCCCTTTGGGAAAAAACATGTACCCATGAATTATCACATAGGTGGCAGTACACTAAACACCAAAAGTGTGATAAGAGACTTAGGGACACAGGTGGACAGTGGTCTCACCTTCAATAACCACATTGCCACAACAGTCAGAAAATCCTTCTATGTGGTTCACCTCATCACTAAGGGATTTTCATCCAGAAAAAAAGGAGGTCATTGTCCCACTGTACTCATCCCTCATTAGACCCATTATAGAATAGAATGCCCCATTTGGTATGTACCTCTCAAGACATTTGCAACAACTGGAAAGGCCGCAGAAATACCTCACTAAAAGAATCACAGGCCTAAAGCAGAAGCCCTATGCTGACCGCCTTAAAAAACTCCAGCTATACTCTGTTGCATATCTTCTACTCCGAGGCGATCTCTGCTTAACATACAAGGCCATGTCAAACCCAGAGCTGTTGGACATGCTACACTTAAAGAAATCCCAATCCCTCAGAGCCACATGCTCCAGGGATCTAAATCTTGTCATCACAATAAACAAAACATGCTGGAGGGATAGGTTCCTGACCCAGAGACTCCCCAGACTCTGGAATAGACTGCCCATACATGTCAAGCAGAGTGCCTCTTAGGTCCTCTTCAAAAGAAACCTTGATGATTGGATGGGAGAAAGGAAATTCACCCCGGGGATCACGTCAGTCGCCCGGCTAGACAGGGGTCCAGGGAAGTAAATAGTGCGGGCAGAAATAGCCAGGGAATTGTTATGGCTAGGCTTGTATAGGCCCTAAGGCCGACAGCCTAGTACCAACCTATGAACCTATGAACCTATGTGGGGGGGCTGTTCCCCCCACACCCCCCCTACTTAAATATACCAACTCTGAAATCACACTACAGTGGAAGAATGGCACAGCCCGGACAGCCGGCCCAGCGATTTCTTTCCCTGGGAAAAAATTTGCTGTTCCGGTCATTCGCTATTTTTTCTGGATCAACACTTAGTGTTCGAACTAACACCGTTCGATTATCTGATCATTTGCTGAACTAAAGTAGACCCTATCTATATACATATATATATATATATATATATATATATATATATATATATATATATATATTTTTTTTTTATTATTGTTTTGAAAAGGAAATGCTATCCTTGTGGGTCTGATGCATGATACATAAAATAACTCATTCTGTTCATTTACATGAGTTTTGTGAAAGCTGACAAAGCAGCAATTCAGGATGTGAGTTCTGCATTGTAAAATATTTCACTGATAGCATGCACTGTGTATTCCATTTATCTGTTTTGTAGTGAAACCTCATTTACTTGTTATATTTAGATGGGTAGTTTTATGATATATGTTTCAGTTTTTAAACTTATTTTTCTGCTAGTCTTTTGTTTTTGTTGTTTTCGTTAAACTAAGTATAGAGTTTGAATTTTAGGTTTTTGTGTTATGTGGCATACTGAAGCCATGTCTTTATTTTGTGTTCGTAGTGTAAAGCTGATGTATTTGTAGGATTCTGTTTGCCTGAACACATCTTCTACTCAAAGATATTGTACTCCAGTATAAGAGGCAGTTATGAAAACTGAAGAAAAAAAGCAGTTGGGGTATCTCTTTCTATGTAACTTCCTGTAAAACATAAATGATTGTAGGTTGGCTAAGTAGTACAGTGGCTCACAGAAAGTTCCAGGCAATTAGGTCATGAGACCATATGACTCTTTTCAATATCCACCCTTATGCTTCTACCAGGCTCTATATTAAAAGAATGAATAATCAAAACTGAGAATGCTCAGATAAGCGAAAATGGAGCAACTCAAAAACTTTATTGTGGGGGGCTGTGCCCTCACACCCCGCGCTAAATATATATTCCAACTCCGAGATCTCACTACAGTGAAGAAAGGGCAAATATTCCGATCTTCACTGTACTGTGATAAAAAAAAAACCTTGAGTTACTGCATTTTCACTCATCTGAGCATTCGCAATTTTGATTATTCTTTCTTTTAATATAGACCTTTCTACCAGCTACTTCTAGAGGGGCAAAGCTGGTCAGGCCTGGATTAAATTTAAAAATGCCTGTTCAATCATCTATTTTTTTTTTCTTAAAGAACGAGAAGGAGGTGCTGTGTTATATATGCTTAGGGATGTTTGTTCTAGAGACTGGATAAATACTGCTTAATGTACCTGCCCATTCTGTGTGCTTTGTATGTTGCTGAAGATTTAAAGCTATAGTTCTAGTATTTGTGGAGCTGTCTGCCTTGTGAAAATGGTAAAGATCTAGGAGCTGGTGCCCTTTTGGCCTGTGAATGCAAGACATTGACTATTATGTAGGTGTCCATAAGACACTGACTATAAAAACAGGGCTTCGGATCTTTTTGTTAACAATCTGTGTGGTCTGCTTATATAGGTACATACTATAGGGGGTCTGCTCAGTGCTCAGTATGGTGGGAAGATTACTTGTTTTGTCCTGGATGAGGTACTGCTAGAAAGCAGTTATGCTGAATCGATGCATTTCCTGACTACTGAAACTACCTGATAGTCAAAGAAGAGGGAGTGGCCAACTCAAGTGCCAAGATCCCTCCCAGGTGTGTCTGCTTGAAGTAGGATGCTGTCAATGCTATAAGATGTATATGAAAGTTGATTAACAAAAGTGACAGGACAACTTTCTCGCCTTTAATTTTAGACCCTTTTCAGTACACCATTGGCTTGCAAAGATCAGTTGTTGGTGAAGAGGGTTTATATCCAGGTGGATTGGAAAATGGCATACAACATAATCATAAACAAGCTGAGTTACCTATAGGTTTAGGTTTGTGATTTGGAGATCTGAGAAGTATATGCAAAAAATAAGTTCTCCCAACATGGAAACTTAAGGTGCACTTCTATTTACCTTTTACTTTGTAAGTTAATTAATAGATGCACAATAATACTGTTTGTAGTTTTGTATAACCAAGACTGAGTGTACAGAATTATGTTATATACTGCTTAACAAAGTTGAAGACAAATATATACTTTGCTATTGAATTTCATGATTTAATAATTTTTTAAGGTGCATTGAGTATTATTGGCTGTGTAGAAGTTTCTGCTGTTCAGATTGAAAGGACATTGAAAACTGACATGAAATTTGGAAAAGTAGAGAGTTTATTGAATGAAGTGTCTGTCCTGAATGACAAGGAAGTTTGCCTCAGATATGATATGCAAGTAGTAAAAGACTGCAAGGCTTGCTAATTATAATATTTTGGCCATGGGATGTCTGTCCATTCCATCACACACAAGCTAGTCATAACTTACTGGTTAAAACTGATGTCATTAAAAAACAAACAAATGATGCAGCATGATGATCCTGGCAAAACAGCCACTGAATTCGCTCTTCAAAAGGAGTTTCAGGAACAGCAAAATATGCTAGAATTCTAATAAGTCCGATATAAAGAGCTCCCCCATTGCCCATCAGACACACATACCCAAACTAGCAAGGCATATAAAGTTGGTAGGCTGCATGAAATAGACAGATGCCATAGCAGTTCCTATAAAATTGCACTTGCACAGATCTAAGTGTTGGTTAATACAGATGGCAAATGTTGTCAAGGTCATCATTGTGAAAAGCCATAGAGTTAAGTGTTAGTATAGTGTTTTGTTGCCATTTCTTGGACAAACTCATAGTTTGCTTCATTTGTAACCATTATTTGTTTTGTGTCATTGCCAAGTTAGTGTACCCTGACATTCTTTGGGTTAACTAGTGAGATAGCCAGTATGAATTCATAAATTATAAGCACACATACAGCTTTTATAAAAGAAAAAATACAAATAACTGTGATATGAACCTGGAAAGGCTGAAACATGCAGTTAAACTGTGTAGTGTGAATCATGACTGGTGTTATGGAGTGGATATCAGAATGACCTTAGAGGTGTTTAATTGCAGTGACCGTAAGCATAAATGACATGAGATGTGCTCATGCTGCCTGGTCCAGTCTGTTTGTAATTGAGAACTTTAAGCTGAGTCTCTTAAGTGGGTCATTACTAGATGGGGTAGTATCCCCTAAGAGTGCACTTTCAGTGGAGGCAATTCATATTCATATACCGTTAGAGAAAAAAGAAGACAGACAGGTGATTGCCTAATTAGATGAATCAGATTTGAATTACAGAGATGAATGCCCATTGTACTACAGAATAAAAAATTCTGATATCAGGAAATCTCAGATAAACAAGTTGAAGGTGGGAACAGACATCCAAACATTGCTATGGATGAAGCTGAACTGGGATATTTCTGGTCCTTGGCATCAGTTAATTGCTATTGATGGGATCAGGATTTTTATTTTTAAGTGTGTGTGTGTGTGTGTGTGTGTGTGTGTGTGTGTGTGTGTGTGTGTGTGTGTGTGTGTGTGTGTGTGTGTTTGTTTTACACATTGTTTATGTTTTCTACATTAACTCAGTATATCTTGAGAGAGATTCTCATTTTGGGCATTGCGGAAGTATGAAGTAAAAAAAAAGCACACATGGAAAAGCATTTTGTTTCGAGCAGATTTATTAATTGTGTGAAATGAGATGACCGCTGAATATGGCCAGGTCTAAATCAAGAAGATAAGCAAGGAGGCTCAGAACAACCACAGGTTCCTCCATGATTTCACAGCCATGTCACTTCATGAAGTAGGAACTCAACTCATACATATTTTGTTGGTTAGTATAGTGGCCTAATAAATAAAATGCCAGAATTCATTAACTATTCATGTCCATATGAGAGTATGACCTCAAGTTCCAGTTTGTGACCATTTCAGTTGCGTAAATAACATTGTCAGAGAGAGTATTTCTAGGAATGAACACTTGCCCTGTTGTACGGTCAAAGCACTATATGTCTAATTTGTATGTTCCAGTGCAAATAACAAGTGCTGTTCTTCTGCTTTAGTGGTGCAAGTAGTCCATATATTTATGCTATACTTTTAGAGGACAAGATTTATAGATTGTCTGTTCAAATAATATTCTGTTAGCCGCTTTGATTATATTTAGATTATTGGAGAAAAGTTATTATTTTTCTAGTTATGTACTGATTGATATGTGATGGTAGATTCCACCAAGCAGACTGTAACAAATTACAGGTGTCACATATGCTCATGGCTTCTGTAAATGTGACATAATATTTCTTATTTAAAGTAAATGTATGTGTTTGTTAGATTAGTTTTTTGATGGATGGGTGATGTTAAAACCACATTTTTTTGAAAGACATCATTATTGAATTCAGGTAGATTTTTATTGAATGCTTATCTCTCCTTTGACTTTTTCTCAGGCACATAGAATTACTTTAGAATAATGAAAACTAGCTAATATACTGAGTTGTACACCATAGAGGGAGGGACCCATGACTGGAGGCCCAGAGACTTGGATTGAGTTAGTGGTTCAAACACTGCATCAGTTCAAAAGGGGAACAGGAAAAAGAGTAACACATTTTTGGCTTTGCCATCTTAGGGGAGTGTATGGCATTTTAGTTTATGCTACTGCTCGTGGTCAGTGAAGATAAGTAACAGCATCGCACTCACTGCAGTAAACAGAAAAGAAGCAGTAGATGCCCTCCACATTTGGGTCATTGCACATTGTGTATAAGTGGATAGGATTAGGGGTAGGGCATTAAACACAATAACCATCACATTAGCAGCAGGAACTTGTGGCTGTTGGTTGCTTCAGTCATTTTTCTGGTGCTTAATATCAGATTAAGCCTTGATGAAGGATTTATTTCAGTTAACTGAATACTGAGAAGCATTACTAGGATAGCCAGTTGATTGAATAAGTGAAAAACTTGTATACAAAAAAAATTAAATGCAAACTACCTCAATAGACAGCAACTTTTACATATATATATATATATATATATATATATATATATATATATATATATATGTGTGTGTGTGTGTGTGTGTGTGTGTGTGTGTGTGTGTGTGTGTGTGTATGTGTGTGTGTGTGTGTGTGTAATATATATATATATATATATATATATATATATATATATATATATATATATATATATATATATATATGTGTGTGTGTGTGTGTGTGTGTCTACTTGAGATGTTCGAAAATTCAAAACATCAGCATTCATATGTCTGAGACCGCCAGAACTGGAGCCGACGAAGGTCTCATGAGTGGCAGAACATTGATAATGCAGAAGACCCATTAATTTATCGGATGACACATAACAACGACAACACCAACGTACGAGGATGAAAGGACCGGTGAGGCGCGGTAGTGACGGACGTTAGGGGTATGGTGTGCAGGTGGCTGTGGAGATTGGACGTAGGGTGGGGATAGTGGGGATAGGAAAGCTAGTGTAGGTGGCCATAGGGTGGCTAAGGGGTTAGGTTTAATAGGAGCCGGGGTGTAGGGGTTAATAGCTAGGGTTAGGAGGTTAGTAGGGGTGGGCTATGGGCTAGGCTAGGTTAGGCTAGGGTAGGGTGGGTTGAGTTAGTTTATAGGTTAGGGTTGGCGTGGGGTTGTGGAGTTAGGGTTTAGGGAAGTGGTAGGTAAAAGGAGTAGTGACTTGACCTTAGGGGTTAGGGTAAGGTTTAGTGTGGGCTTGTATGATTTTTGTGTGCTTTGTGTTGTGTGTGTGGTTTGTGGAATGGGGTGTTTTGTTTTTTTTTAATATTGTTTGTGTGCAGTGCAGTGGGCTCTCGTGGTTTGGTTGTGTACCGGTTATTTATTTTCGGGTTTTGTTGTGTGTGGTTTCGCGGTTTGACTCAATATGTGGTGTCGGTGATGTGGTTGTCGGTGTTGTGTGGTTTCGACTATGTCAGGTAGAACCCTGAGACCATATGATCGACATTTTGAAATGCCGAACATGTTTAGCGTAGATCCCTGTGCAATGCGGAACTGAGAGATTTCCCTTTTTTGCACTGTAGTGTGATGTTGGAGTAGGAATATTTAAATAGCAGGGGGTGTGAGGGTACAGAGGGGCTAGCCCCCCTTCTAAATGCAGTTAGTGTAGTGTTTTTGCGTGTTTTTTGTTATGTAGGAGATATTCGACATTTCAGAATGTCGATCATATGGTCTCAGCCATATGAAAGTCGGCATTTTGGAATGTCGAACATCTAAAGTAGATCCATGTATATATGTGTGTATTATACATATACAAACATCCTAAAACGATCAGATTTAAGTGATTTGTTGAGAGAATTTAGTGAACAGGTATACAAGATTGTGCAATCCGCATGGTTAGGGTATATACCCTTTCCTCAGTAATGTGGTAATTTGTGAACTCTGACTTCAAATAATAATTTATCATGTTTTTCCTTTGGGTTTTGTTCTTGTTTTGATGTTGCTGGATATAGTGCGGTTATTACTTGGCACTTTCATAGTACTATATAGAGGCTTGAACTGGCAAAATGTTGTTTGGGTATATCAATCTAATTTAGTAGACCCATTTGACCTATATAATATGTGCTACTTATAATCTAAATTTAATGTTTAAAATAAGAAAAAGATTCTTAAAAAATAAGAAAAAAAATGTTTTACGGTAATTTTTATAAAATAACTTGGAAAGTAATCCTTACATTGATACTTTTATATAAACACTCCTAAAATTGTTGCAAAGTCCATTCAGCAAATGTGGTAGCATCTCAGCATTGCAAATACAAGTCCACTGATTGTCTCTGGGACTTGTATGCTTACCATTTAATTTCATTTACCACTTTGTCACTTAATTCTCAAATAATATAAATACAATTTTTGCAAAATAGTTTTTTCTTCTCATGCCAATCTTATCTCTTAAATGAATTGCATCTACCTTAAAATTCTTTCAAATTTTAAAGTTATCAGTGTTAATGACATGTATATCCTCATGTATGTAATTAATGTGGGCAGCATTTCAAAATGGGTGCACATTTTCCAATGTGTAAATGTGTTAAAATATTTGGGACTCTTCACAATACATTAAATGCACTACTTTTGCCATCTCTGGGCTAAGTCAAATTTAGTATGTTGGACGGATCATTATCTTCATTTGCATTTCTCTTACTAATTGCTTCTTTTAACAAAATCAAGGTAGAGTATGGCAGCATTTTTGTATTAAGAAAACATTGATTTGAGACCTTTGTTTATTTGAAGACAGATCACTGGAAATTTTGGCTGAAATATATATTGCCTAGTTTTATTTTTTTTGTTTTTCAAGCTGTAGGCTACCAGGATTCAGAAAGATGGGTAGACAAGAAAAATAAACTATACATGACTATATTACTGAGAAGATATATAGCATAGGAAAAGAATTAATGGAATTTTGTGGTTTTCTTCCCCATATAAACAATAACTTTATAGGAGGGACTGTAAAAAATGTTGTGGGTTAATAAAGACAAGTATGAGTAGGTGATTGTGCAAAGAGGTGTATAGCTTTTTTCTTTCCTTTCCTTTTTTTTTTTTTTTTTTTTTTTGCGGGGGGTCAAGAAAGTTGATTCTGAAATGAATTAATATGCATATGCAAGGCTGACAGCTATGTGGAAAGTGCAAAATAGGATGCTAGTGAGAGGGGCGTTTAATGGTGCATTGGAAGTTAATTCAGGCTGTTTGGGGTTGTGCAATCTTACTGTGAATGTTAAAGACAGTTTAGAGGACAGTCATTCATTTTACAATTTTAGTGTTGAAGACAAGGAGAAGCAATTATGGGCCTTCATGTCAAACCTGAATTTTCCTAAGCAGTCTAGAATGGCTGAACTGCATACTTGTGCATAGGAAAAGTCTGATATGAATCAGAGTGATATTCCTACATGATAAGGAATACACAATCCATGCTTCTCGAGGAGGGTGGTTGGATCTTGAGGCAGATGAAGGTGGAACCCCTGTGATTGGAGAACATGTGGATCCCCAGTAATTGATGAACAAAGAATAGGGTACAGAAGAAGCTCAAGAATGAGACTGTGCAAACAACAATGTGGGATCTAGAGTTTTGGAGTGGCATGTGGGAAATAATAGAGGCAGAATGATGGATGAGAGAAGTAGCGAGAGGACAATTTAGGATAGGGAAGGCTAGGGATAGGAAAGGGAAGTGCAAGAAATGGCAAAACTGTGCATTCTGCTGAGTGGGAAAATGCGGAGTATTACTTACCAAGGATGGTAGTTAAGTCAAGAAACTTGTCTGAAAGATGTTAAGAAAGACCAAAAGCAGTTTGCAGTGAGAGCAAGTACATGAGGGCTGTTACACAGTGGGTATAATAGAAGATGAGTGCAGAATGTCCCGAAAGCTGTTTAAAAGGACAGATACATAGTGCTCTTAGAGTAATGGACAAGGAGAGTGTTTTAAGTGTAAGTAAGGTAGTTACTTTACAAGTATTTGCAGAATGTCACTAAGATGAATAGGATGCAGTGGCTGTATCTACTGAAGTGGAAGGAGAAGATAGGAGATGGAAATGCCTCAGTTAAGGTATGCAGAGATAGAAACAGAATTTCAGTGGTTGAGGGTTTTTAAAGCAAATAAGACTTTCAGTAGAAGGAAAACAGTTGAGACGGTTCTTTGTGAAATACAGCTCAGGTTTGAAAAAGTATTATAGTGTATCTGTCAAATAAATATATACAAAATGAAGACATAAAACCACTGGACTTTCAATAAATCACTTTTACTAAAATAACAAAAATGTTATGCTTTGAATATGCATTCCTTTTTTCAATCTTTATTTCAAGATTATCATCACAGTCTGTTCTTAAATATAAGATAAACCCACTACTAAACTAAAAATAAAAATAGATTTCTAAGCTGATGCATTCTCCTTTTTTATATAACTAAAAGATGTGTTGGTTACTGAGACCTCCTTGTGATTATTGATGTTTAAAAGCAGTACCCATCAGTATCCAAAGACTTGGGGTTATTATATCTTCTAATACATCAATAAATACTGACTTAGTTCAGATATACATAACATTTATGGAGTAGATGTTTAATAAAATGGCTCCATGTAAAATAAAGTTATAAAAGTGAATGATTGGCAATGGATGCTGAAACAGTACAAACTATGTGCGTCTTTTGTAAATATTTCTGGGAAGAAACTTATCTTTAAAACACAAACATTTGAAGAAGTACTTGTAAGCCTTATATCATTGACATTGTTTTGTTTTATTACATTGTAATTTTGGGATATTGAAATTAATTCTGTTATTGTTTTATTTGGGGTTGGTGGCATTAAATCTGAGAATGTAATGAAACGAGTGGTAGTTCCACTACTTGAAATTAATAATATTAAATGTGACACCTCCAGTGTCCATATTCTTTGTGTAAGACCACTAGACTGTAACAGCTTACTTATGGCTACGAGTTGCTATCCTTGACATGCAATGCATAATGTACCCAAAGGGAGTTTTATAAGAGCACAAAGTGGCTACATACATAGAAGATTATGAAAGTGTGTCTGGATGTCTTACAGAGAAAATTGTAGTCCGTGGCTATATAGCCATAGATAGATAGATACTGAAAGTTGACATCAGAGACCAGATTAATGTAAAAGATATAGATTTATTATCACAAGTCAAAATAAAGCTGCATGTATAAACACAATGCACAGTACCTTAAGTTGTTTTTTTATCCTATATTCAATGCCCACACAGACCTTCAAGCATACTAGCTGGCTCAAAAACAAAAGGCCATGGTAGTAGGCTTTTTCAAAGTCCACTTTCTACAAGTCATACACTATAAGTTAGCTCCAAATGAACTATCCCTTTCTATGCTCCCATGTTGTTCCTTCTAATGATCTGTCAGTGAGGAACTAACTTCTGATTTGCTGCATTCATGCAGACTCCTTACATCAATCCCTGATTGCCAATGAAAACATTGTTTCTGGTTGCAAGAGGATATTCCCACTTTCCATACATCAGTACCATTAAAGCTACTTTACACATTTTTTTATGCAAAGTATACATTTTTCTAGGCAACATGTTACAACTTCCTCCCAGCATAAAACAGTGGTTTTGCTATCATAAAAATGGGTTTTAGGCCATCGACAACCAATCAGCTTTACTTACTGCTTGGCCCAGTCTGTGGTTCACTGTAAACTGAAAAGGTCAGAGAGATACTACCCAGCAGCAAACTTTGTAATGCAATCTGTTTGCTTGTTGAACTATTACAAAAGGGTAAGTACTGTTCAGCTGAAGCATCTACATTAAAAAAATAGTATTTCAGGTCATAGAAAGACAGCTGTATTACTACAGATGAATGTCACCTTTTTTTAAATGACTCCGCTTCCTACTGGGACAGTACCCAGTCTTCTCATTACTGCAGTTTGGAAAAGTATAATGCTGAATAATGAGGATTGTGAATAACTCTAACAAGGGAGAAGAGACATGATTTCATCTTAGGAAAATAAAGATAATTGTTTCAACAGAGTCACTTCCTGAGGAGAACATATAGAAAAATATATATTGCAGAAGAGAAAGAGAGACTGAGATTGTGGGAAAACTATCAAAACTGTAAAAATGAAAGAAAAGTGAAATTCCAGTGAGCAGTGAGGGAATGCATACTGTAAAAGGTGAATCACCATGTGTAGGTTTGATGGGATTCAACATAATGTTTTTTTCTGAAGAGAACACATCCTGCAGAAATGTGCCATTTTTATGATGGTGAAGAGTAATCAGGTTGATAGGATAAACAGATTGCAGTTGACAACAGTATACCAATTGAATGGCTGAAAGTTGGAGACAATGATAACAGCCAAAGGAGCTCAGTGAGTCCTGAAATGAATAATGATGACTGATAAAAGAAATACATTAGTCAGTGCTCATGTCCGCTATGATATCAGCAGATATGGAATGTGAGGAAGCAGAATAAAGTGGCAACAATGTTCAGCAGTGTGCTGAGAACTAACTGGCTACTTCTGCAATTCACTGTGATAGAAAGAAATAACATAAACACATTGTTAAAAATCATTGCTTGGGGGTGTGCTACTACTCAGTCTAAATGTGTGGCTATAAAGACCTTACAGCACATCTGCAAACAAGTTATCAGCACAATTGGGAAGGAAGTGTATGAGTTAAAATACATGGAAAAATATGAGCTGGTCGGCAGTAAAGATGAGGTCATTCTCGGGTATAGGCTGGCAGTTGTGATTAGCATTTTGGAGATATGGGGTCATGAAACACTTATGCAAAGGCACCATGGCTGACAGCACACTGTCAGCACTGCATATGAATTAAAGGCTTTGATTGACCCACTAAGGCTCAACACAGTCTTCGATTTGGGCACTGTTGTGAACCCTTGCATGACTCATTTATCTGTGGCACTTTTATTGGATAGGTGTAAATATGCTAGTTTCTAGTTCCAAGAATCTGTGCAACATGTGCAAATTCCTACAAGGAAACATTCACAAAACATGACATATATTACATTAATGTTTGAAAATAATAATGTTTGACATTTATTTTGAGAGCTGTCAAATAGTTGCATTCAACAGTGATTCTGATTTCTCTGTAAACACCTGAGAATCATCCTGCATGTCTAGTGCACATATTCTGTGACTGTCTGGTCTCAGGAAATTGCAATGTGTTCCTCCCCCATCCTACCCCCAGCCTAGAGGTGGGCACTGAACTGTCTACCCCCTTATGCCTAATGACTTAATCTCCCTGGTGTCAGCCCCTGCCAGGACATTACTGGAGACACATTAGCATGTATTCTTCCCCCAGGATAGGACAGCCCCATCCTGTCTGCCAGCTCTGTCCAGTGCCTGAGCCACTAATCAAACAAAGCTTCCCTGGGCCATAGTCAGGGCTTTATCAGTCTACACCACTGGAGTGGAAAGTTCGATTCCATGTATTGGCTATCAGCTACTTGTGTGAACATCACAGGGTCACAAAATCTAAAAAAAAAAAATGAATTCACAGACCACTGCATCTTGCAATAAAGCAATACAAATAGAGGCTAAGATGCACATGCTATAACTTTCCTTGGAAAAATGGCACTAAGTGGTACCTAGCGTTTTAGAGCCATATAGTATTTGTAGATGAAGTATATCAGTGTCTACATAGCTGGCCATCTGTCCTTGTACTGAAAGTAGAGGAAGTGTGTCTAAAGGAAGGTAGAAAAATGGTGATGAAATCAAACACAGAGATACGGCAAACAACATCCTGAGGTTTACAAAATGGGGTTAAGCAAGGCAGTGCCTTTCTTGGAACGATGCTACTAAGTTTTCTACATAGAGCAAGAGGGAAACACTAGTAGCAATAAAAAGATAGGAATGTGTGTATGTCTTTCTTCAGGGGAAGGAAAACAAGCAATGATCAGCACATAGACAAATATGTCTGGATGTGTGTACACTAAAATATGGAGGCATACGATGGACAGGGACTAAAATCAGCTTAGGAATAGTGTGGGGTGTGAGGAGCAGCATGGACTAGTGAGATGTTACAGTTGTCTGTAAATGGATCAGGGTGACCAGTGGTATGGAGCATTCCCTCCTTTCATAACATGATGGTCTGTAGTGGTCAATTAAGGGAATGTGCAACATACTCTCTAACTTAGTCATCCACCTACCCACTGCACTCCATTGCAGCTTCCACTGCCTACTCTGGGTCCAGATTGGTTAGCAGAGCCTGTAGCACCAGGATATGTGTCATGATGGCAGCCTCCTCCAGTGTTGAACTCCCAGCCTCAACATCCTCACTTCACTACAGCCTTAGTAGGGATGGGCCACAACTGTGTTCATAGGTTCATAGGTTCATAGGTTCATAGGTTTATACTAGGCTATCTGCCCTAAGGCATTTATAAGCCTAGCCCAAATTTTTGTGGCTTACGCCACCCCTTATATGAAAAAAATACTGTGCCCATTAGTTTGTTGTGCCTCTGTCCAGCAGTGACACAGAGATGATTCCCGGGGTAAACCTACGATCTCCCATCCACAGGTCAAGATTTCTCTTGAACAGAGCCAGCGAGGTGCTCTGCCTCACATGGACCGGGATTTTATTCCACAGCATGGAGTCTCTGAGTGATAAATCTATCCCTCCAGCACGTCCTATTTATATCCGTGCTAAGGTTTAAGTCGCTTGCTCTAGTGGTTTTGGTGGATTTGGATTTTTTGAGGTGGAGCATGTCCATTAATTCCGGGTTGGACATGGTCTTGTATGTCAGGCACATGTCACCTCTGAGCAGACGGCATGCGACTGAATAGAGCTGGAGTTTCTTCAATCTGGCAGCATATGACAGATTTTGGAGTCCCTTTATCCTTTTGGTGAGGAACTTTTGGGGTCTCTCCAATTGCTGCAGATGTCGGGTGATATACATCCCGAATGGGGCATTGTACTCAATCATTGGTCTGATAAGTGAAGAGTACAGGGGAACAATGACCTCACTAGATCTGGATGTGAATCCCTTCATGATCAGGTGGGCAATGTAGAAGGTCTTTCTAACCACTTTAGCAATGTGAGTGTCAAAGAAAAGGCCACTGTCAACCTGGGTCCCCAGGTCCCTGATAACCTCCTCTGTGCTTAGTGGATTGCCACCTATATGGTAGCTTGGGGTTACCTTGTTTTTCCCGAAGGGTATGACTATACATTTTTTGGCGTTTAACTTCAGGCCATGGCTCTGGCACCAGCTATCTGTTTTCGTGAGTCCCTTCTGAAGGATATCCGTGTCCGATGCACTTTCCACTATGGTGCCCAGTTTGCAGTCGTCTGCAAACTTTGTCAGCCAAAGTCCTCCCATGTTGGCCTGTACTTCTGAGAAGTAGATGCGAACAATAGGGGGGCAAAGACCGAGCCCTGTGGGACACCACTTGTGACCAGCTTGGAGTCTGACATAGCGCCAGCAACTCTAACCCTGTGGGTTCTGTCCTTAAGCCAGTTTGCAACCCATCTTGTGACATATGGGTTTACATTTAAGCTGGTAAGTTTTTCTACAATACTCGAGTGGGGTATTGTGTCAAAGCCTTTGCAAGGTCAAGGTAGGCTGTATGGACTGCCTTTCCCTCATCAATGGCCTTGGTGACTGTTTCAAGAAGTCGACCAAGTTCAAAAGGCATGATCTTCCCTTGACAAACCAAACTGGGTCGGGTCCAATGTCTGCAAGTCCCCATATCTTTGTTTATGAGCTCCATTATGATCCTCTCCATAGCTTTGCAGACTAGACTTGTTAAGCTTATGGGGCGGTAATTACCAGGGTCCGTGAGGCACCGCCTTTGTGGAGTGGGACCACAGTTGCCGCACGCCACTCCTTGAGGCACGTATCCTGTGGTAAGGCTGAGATTAAACAGCTGCCTTATGCGGGTTTAATTCCTCATTTAGCTCATGTAGCACACAGCCGGGACACCATCCGGTCCCTTTGATGCTGTGTTTTTAGCTTTAGAGAGCAGCTTTCACCTGCGCATTTGAGATGTCTGGGAGGCTACACTCCGCTGGGATAGTTATCTCTCCTTTAGGGGAGAGGGGTGAGTTTGCACTGAACCTGTCTGCCAGTATGTTGGCAATGTCTGTGGGTTCAGTGATTTTTGTATCATTTGGGACTAATTCTGAGCATATCTGGGAGTTTCCACCCAGGTTCCTAGCATAGCTGAAAAGGCCTTATGATTGTCCTTTGAATCCATGGCAATTTTCTCTCAAAATTGGCCTTAGTTGATTTTATGAGTGCTCGTATTTTTTACTAATAATGATCAGGGGTGACTTCCCTTTATGGATTTTGTTCTATCATGTAATAGCTTTCTCCTCTTATTGTAAAGTTTGTTAATGGCTGGGGTCCACCAGACTGGACGCTTGCCCTTTGTGGAAAGAGTCTTGGTTTTATTTGGGATTGCCTGATCCATGCAGTCCTGGAGGTGTTCATAGAAGGCATTTGTAAGGGCTTCCGCAGCTTGGGTTGTGGGTTTCCACTGGCTCAGGGGCCTTGAAGGATACCACACCAGTCTTGAGTAGTGTGAAGTTTGCTTTAGAGAAGTTCTTCACTGTGGTCTTTTTGTTTGTTTGGGGCAGGATGTGGATTTCCAGTGAGATTAGTTTATGATCAGATCTCACCAATGAGGGATATACTGTGTGGAGCATTTTGTCCCCATGTTTGTGATAATGAGATCTAGTATATTTTCTCCTCCTGTGGAACAGTGACTAGCTGTTCCATGGCATTTGATTTATGAAGTCCAGGAACCTATGGGGTAGAAAGTTAGGGCTTGAGTAATGTTCCCAGTCTATATTCGGGAGTTGAAGTCACCCAATATGATGGTGTTTGAGATACATTTATACCCTCCAGTGTCTTCAGGAAGGCTGTGTGGGGTTCCCTCCTTTGAGAACTTGGTGGCCTGAAGTGGTCAATTTGTACAACAGATTCTATGGTTATGCACCTGGATGGTTTCCATTGCAGCTTCCATTGCCAACCTGGAGGTTGGTTAACCCTGTAGCAATATGGATACACCCTCCTTTTGTGGTGTGGTCCCAGCCTCAACATCCTCACTTCACTACAGCCTTAGTAGGGATGGGCCACAACTGTGTTGCCTGCTATGTATATTTCTCACCTAGAAATATAGAATGTCACACAATAGGAAATGTGTGATAAGTAAATCTATCCCGCAAGAAAACTCCAAATATATTTAATAAAGGTTAATATATTTCTAGAACAAACCCATCATGTCTGCTAGTTTCTCCTTTTTCCTGTGGTAGGACACACAGAAAATGTCTTATTCCTCTCATGCTGAAATGGAAAGGAATAAATCAAAAAACAATGTCAGGGATCAAATAAGATGTTTGAACATCAAAGGCCACCTAAATTCCCTTGTGACTAAGGCAGTAGGCAGATGTTTGACTTCTGTGCATGCATAACTGCATCTACACAGAAAAATGGTTCTGGTATACAAGGTTAAAATGATTGAGATTGTGGACGCCTGATATGAGGTAACCAAATTTCAGTGTGAATGAATTTCCAGCAAAACAGTAATAAATGCAGTTTTCCATTAACACTATGCCATCAACACCTCCCGATGATGTAGAAGCACCATGTAATAGTCCACACTTCTATGGTATACTGAGAGAGACATATTGATCTATCAAAAGGAAGAGCTATTCTCCATAAACAACCCAAAGAAATGAAAAAAATTGACAATGCAGCCCATGTACAACACCATTTAGAGCATAATTGCCCAACCTCTACCCTCCATGTGTGAAGAAACTCCGGGTGATGGCATTTTTAAATACCATACCAATTGCTGCACAGTTATTTTGCACTGGCAATGGCCATAAATGGGGGCAGAAACCAGATAGGATGTACTAGATATTAACTTTGCAGAATAGACCAGTACACATGAAAGCACCCATTCACTGGAATTGACATGAAGGATATATGTTCATAGATTAGTATTAGTCGAACTTCTCTTGCAGACTATTTTAAGTCTACCCAATTATCCCATTTAGTGTTTAAAATTAACCTATCATATTGGAGTTTAGATTTACGTAACTCTTTCCAAAATCTATATTTATATACTACTCCAGTGAAAATTACTAGATGAAAACATAGTTATTTGGAGGGGAGCTGTGCATTGGGTAAAGCATTTAGGACTTGCCTCTGTCCATTAGTAGTATCGGGGCAGTCCTGGCGTAAATTTAGTATTTTACATCCACTGATAAATAATAAGCCTTAATGTGGTCATGTATGAGCCTTGTGTTACATGAATGGGGGAGTCTGTTCTAGAGCAGTGGTATCCTCTGCAAGATATAATCGGCCTCCAAACTGTTCTGTTTTTATTGCAGAAGAGGTTTTGGTCCCTGTATTGGGTATTTCTAATATCGTTTGACTTGAAGATGTGAAGGACATCCTTCAAATATGAGTCAGATAATGCCTTGCATGCTACACACAGGTCACCTCTTAGCAAGTCTGTAAGAGACTGACTAGTACAATAAAGCTTTGAGGTAATCGATGTAGGTTATATTGTTTAGACCTTGCATAATTTTTGTAAGGCATCTCTGTGGGCATTCCAGATGTTTCATGTGCCTGGACATATGACAAAAGTGGCATTATACTGAATGACTTGCCTAATAAGGGATGAGTCAGTTTCAGATATTTCATGTGAGACAGACAGCTGAGGCCTGGAGATAGGTGCAAAGTTTGAGCTGAATTTATCAGCCAATAGGTTAGCTATATCTTCATCTTTGGTGTTGGTAACAGCATGTATAATCATCTCAGTGCAGTGCATTGTCCTGCTGTGTTCCTGAGTTTCACCTCAAGCTATTCTTAGTTTATTTAAGCACCTATGTTGCTTGTTTAATTTAATGGCGAGGGCTCTTTTTTCTTTGCATTGCTCTTATTGCTTTTATCCAATTATCTCTTCCTTTTATTTTAAAGTTTGTTGATATTAAAGTTCCACAAAGGGATATGCTGTTGTACGTGTATCTACCTGGCACAGGTGTATGTTTCTACATATTAAGCAGAGTTAAATAGGTGTTGTGGAGATCTGAAGCTTGCCAATATATCACTTAGGAGTAGGCAGTTTTTTAAGAGAAAATGTTAAAAGTACCAGGGGCAGAAGGGCCCCAGGATTCAATTTTGTTTTGAAGATGACAGCATTATAGTCACTAACAACTGACAAAGACATACAAAGGATGGTGTGAAATGTCTGCATAGTATTAAGGCACTACCTTTCTATTCTTCACACACCATGCTGATAATATATATATCGCTTGCAGGTGTTGCCACATAGACAAGAACACGAGTATTGTCAGAAAATGAGGACACTTTTGAAAGGATTATCAAGACAGTTGTGAATCATACCTAAAGCATAATTTCTGATTCATGGGTAATGCAGACTGCTACTACACAGAATGCAATCTGTGTACAGATGGGTCCTTTGCATAAGTATGCAGCCATGGCATGTAAGAGGTGAGCCTAAGAAAAAAATATGTATTTTTTCCTGCAGTTGTTCTGGAGCAAAATAAAGTGATTTATAGACATTAATCACACTTGGCTTTATTTGTGTACATGTATCACAAATCAGTATAAAGTTGTATAGTTAGAACATATTCTAACATCTCCATCTTTGAAAAGCTAATTTGTAAAATTTGCAAGTAATTTTCTTAGGAATGGTGATTTGTCGAAGTGCGTGATAAGCTGTGTGCCACTCTAAGGTTGTACAACCTTGTGCAGGTATTCAGTTTAGCTAATCCTAGGAATAAAAAAAGTGCATGCACCATTACTTGCATGTGTATTGAAGTGGAAAAATGGTAGCCGATGTTATCAGAATAATTTGTCCATGCATATGCCTTTCACTTCTTATGAAGATGATATGGCCTGCCTAGAGTATGTGGTGTTCAGGTATAGCGATATCCTGTGCTCCCAGGTGTCTTCATGTCCAGTGGTGACAAAGTATGTATGGAGATGCTAGGCAATTTCATTACTGCTGGAAATGGCATTCTGTTTCAGACACTTAAGACCAATGGAAGGTACCTATTTGCAAGATGGATGGGACTGACCAGCCTTTACAGGATCAGAAAGGTCAGACAATGGTAAACAGAATCAGTGATGAGGATGTCAGAAACCACAATATAGCGGGGCGTGGCCAAGGATGAACACAGGATAGCAGCAGATTTCTTCAGCTCCACCAATTTCATTACACTGACAGGAATTAATTACTTAAAAAATTAATTTTTGAAGTAATTTTCTTTCTAAATATGTTTGTTTTATATAGTTCTTGAACTATATCTAAAAAAGAAAGGAAATTTTAACAATATTCCTGTCAGAAATCACTTTGGAAATTTTCCTGTCAGTTTATCAGTCTGAAATGAGTTCCAGTAAGACAAATTCTCAAGACTCCAGCATCAAGAAAGAACTTCAGTCTCTGATAATTATAATCCAGCAACTTACTGCTAAGATGGATAAAATGGATACTAAAATAGACACCTTCATAGAAAAAACTACAAAACAAATAGACTTGTTACATATAGACCTGCAACAACAGAAGATCCAGATGACAGGCATAGAAGAAGCTGTGAATGACATGGAAAATAGAATCCAAGAAGAGGAAATCAACATTGAGTTTCTGCTGAAACAAAATACACATTTACAAACAAAGCTGGATGACCTGGAAAATAGATCTAGGCAATAACATTAGGATTTTTGGACTGCCAGAAAATATTGAAGGTAACAATATTACTTCTTTTTAACATCATGGCTCCCTAAAACTTTAGACTTACCAGAAGCATTCTCTTTTGGTATCGAAGAGCACATAGATCTATAGCTAATACTAACTCTAACAAAAACTATCCTAGATCAGTTATAGTTAGATTTCTATCATCTTTGATAAAGAGATGGTTCTTAAATCTGCTTGGGCTAAAGCTCCTGTTAAGATTAATGAGACAACTGTGCGTTTTGACAATGACTATTCTTCCATGGTAATAGCTAAAAGAAAAGTTTTTCTGCCACTAATAAGGGAGCTTAAAAAAGTACAGTTTAAAACATACCTTCTGTTTCCTGCCAAGCTTAAAATCTTCCTTCCTGATGGTCCAAAAATTTTTGATGACTTAGACTCTGCTTTACTGTTTATCAAAAAAAATAAGATTTTGGATAATATAGAGGAAATGGAATGGGCTAGTCCTTCATTAAAGAGACTGGCAACTGAAACTTCGTGGAAGACTTCAGAGAAGAAGAACAGACTAAAAAACAAATGATTTGTTCTATGTTTTTTTTTCTCTCATCATTTTATTTCATTATTAATCTTTTTAAATATAGTTCCTGCATTTCCAAAAAGCCACAAATATTCTGAAAAAGATTTAATCAAAGTTACTCTCTGTGTGCAAAGAAATGTTTTGTTTCGTAACCAGTCAAAATATCTGAAGAACTGATAAGCTTTGCTTCAATTTGTTTCTCTTTCTGAAAAAGAGAAGTAAGGTCAGTAATTTGATACATTTTTTTCTTTATCTTTTTTTTTCCTCTCCTTTCCTTCTTTTCTTTGTTTAAACAATGACATTCTATTTAGATTATGTAGTGGGTAAAGGGTGGGGGAGGGCAGGGAGAGAAGAGTAATGAAAATATGATTAATAGAATAATAACATATTTATTCCTTGTAAAAAGTTTATATGTTCTTCAAATGCTATTCCTAATTATACTTTCTTGATTATACTGCTTATGCTTGTTTGTAAATAATCTGTCATGCTTTAACTAATAATAATTAGAACTAAATAATAGTAAATAACATGTTTTATTTTTAACTCTATTAATATAAACAGTAAATAATATTCCATTGTATATACTTCCTATAGCTTTCTCTTACGTTTTTTTTTTTTATTTCTGCCTTACACTCTTTTATTTTCTACTCTCTTTTTCTTTTCT